>NW_027517493.1:0-42969 GCF_048772815.1 Callospermophilus lateralis | reverse complement strand
CACTTTCGTTGGAAAGGGGTTGCAAAGCTTCCAAAAAACTACTAGTTTGCTGAAATCTCAGCAAACATTTTTTCACCAAAACTTGATGATACTTGGTGGTAATGATCAGTTCACTAAGCCCACTTGGCTGCCCAATTTTTATTCTTCTAGGTTGAAGCATTCGTTTCCAGTAACAGTTTGAAATTTTAGGTTTCACTCTGTTTTCTCCTGCATAGTTACCTGTGTTTGGAATTGTAAATCAAACACTTTTTCAGCTAGCTCCTTGAAACTTGACCAAATGAAGTAGTTCTAAGTTCTATCTCTATGGTTTGTTTCCTCTAGAAGTACCCCATGCAGAGACTGGCGAAAAACAGTTTCGTTTAAAAGGGGTTGCCAAGCTTCCAAAAAACTACTAGTTTGCTGAAATCTCAGCAAACATTTTTTCACCAAATCTTAATGATACTTGGTGGTAATGATCAGTTCACTAATCCCACTTGGCAACCCAATTTCTATTCTTCTAGGTAGAAGCATTCGTTTCCAGTAACAGTTTGAATTTTTAGGTTTCACTCTGTTTTCTTCTGCATAGATAGCTGTGTTTGGAATTCTAAATCAAACCCGGTTTGTGCTAGCTCCTTAAAACTGGACAAAATGAAGTAGTTCTAAGTTCTATCTCTATGGTTTGTTTCCTCTTGAAGTACACCATGCAGAGACTGGCAAAAAACACTTTCGTTTGAAAGGGGTTGCCAAGCTTCCAAAAAAACTACTAGTTTGCTGAAATCTCAGCAAACATTTTTTCACCAAATCTTGATGATACTTGGTGGTAATGACCAGTTCTCTAAGCCCACTTGGCTGCCGAATTTTTATTCTTCTAGGTTGAAGCATTCGTTTCCAGTAACAGTTTGAAATTTTAGGTTTCACTCTGTTTTCTCCTGCATAGTTAGCTGTGTTTGGAATTGTAAATCAAACACTTTTTCAGCTAGCTTTTTGAAACTTGACCAAATGAAGTAGTTCTAAGTTCTATCTCTATGGTTTGTTTCCTATTGATGTACCCCATGCAGAGACTGGCGAAAAACACTTTCGTTGGAAAGGGGTTGCAAAGCTTCTAAAAAACTACTAGTTTGCTGAAATCTCAGCAAACATTTTTTCACCAAAACTTGATGATACTTGGTGGTAATGATCAGTTCACTAAGCCCACTTGGCTGCCAAATTTTCACTCTTCTAGGTTCAAGCGTTCGTTTCCAGTAACACTTTGAATTTTTAGGTTTCACTCGGTTTTCTGCTATATAGATAGATGTGTTTGAAACTCTAAATCAAACACGGTTTGTGCTAGCTCCATGAAACTTGACCAAATGAAGTAGTTCTAAGTTCTATATCTACGGTTTGTTTCCTCTTGAAGTACCCCATGCAGAGACTGGCGAAAAACACTTTCGTTTGAAAGGGGTTGCCAAGCTTCCAAAATCTACTAGTTTGCTGAAATCGCAGCAAACATTTTTTTCACCAAATCTTAATGATACTTGGTGGTAATGATCAGTTCACTAATCCCACTGGCTACCCAATTTCTATTCTTCTAGGTAGAAGCATTCGTTTCCAGTAACAGTTTGAATTTTTAGGTTTCACTCTGTTTTCTCCTACATAGATAGCTGTGTTTGGAATTCTAAATCAAACACGGTTTGTGCTAGCTCCATGAAACTTGACCAAATGAAGTAGTTCTGATTTCTATCTCTACGGTTTGTTTCCTGTTGAAGTACCCCATGCAGAGACTGGCGAAAAGCACTTTCGTTTGAAAGGTGTGCCAAGCTTCCAAAAAACTACTAGTTTGCTGAAATCTCAGCAAACATTTTTTCACCAAATCTTGATGATACTTTGTGGTAATGATCAGTTCACTAAGCCCACTTGGCTGCCCAATTTTCACTCTTCTATGTTCAAGCGTTCGTTTCCAGTAACACTTTGAATTTTTAGGTTTCACTCTGTTTTCTCCTACATAGATAGCTGTGTTTGGAATTCTAAATCAAACACGGTTTGTGCTAGCTCCTTGAAACTTGACCAAATGAAGTAGATCTAATTTCTATCTCTATGGTTTGTTTCCTTTTGAAGTACCCCAATGCAGAGACTGGCGAAAAACACTTTCGTTTGAAAGGGGTTGCCAAGCTTCCAAAAATCTACTAGTTTGCTGAAATCTCAGCTAACATTTTTTCACCAAAACTTGATGATACTTGGTGGTAATAATCAGTTCACTAATCCCACTTGGCTGCCCAATTTTTATTCTTCTGGGTTGAAGCATTCGTTTCCAGTAACAGTTTGAATTTTTAGGTTTTACACTGTTTTCTCCTACATAGATAGCTGTGTTTGGAATTCTAAATCAAACACGGTTTGTGCTAGCTCCTTGAAACTTGACCAAATGAAGTAGTTCTAAGTTCTATCTCTATGGTTTGTTTCCTCTTGAAGTACCCCATGCTGAGACTGTCGAAAAACACTTTCGTTTGAAAGGGGTTGCCAAGCTTCCAAAAACTACTAGTTTGCTGAAATCTCAGCAAACATTTTTTCACCAAATCTTGATGATACTTGCAGGTAATGATCAGTTCACTAAGCCCTCTTGGCTGGCCAATTTTCACTCTTCTAGGTTCAACCATTCGTTTCCAGTAACACTTTGAATTTTTAGGTTTCACTCTGTTTTCTGCTATATAGATAGATGTGTTTGAAACTCTAAATCGAACACGGTTTGTGTTAGCTTCTTGAAACTTGACCAAATGAAGTAGTTCTTAGTTCTATCTCTATGGTTTGTTTCCTCGTGAGGTATCCCATGCAGAGACTGGCGAAAAACACTTTCGTTTGAAAGGGGTTGGCAAGCTTCCATATAACTACTAGTTTGCTGAAATCTCAGCAAACATTTTTTCACCAAATCTTGATGATACTTGGTGGTAATGATCAGTTCACTAAGCCCAATTGGCTGCCCAATTTTCACTCTTCTAGGTTCAAGCGTTCTTTTTTAGTAACACTTTGAATTTTTAGGTTTCACTCTGTTTTCTGCTATATAGATAGATATATAGCAGAAACTCTAAATCAAACACGGTTTGTGCTAGCTCCTTGAAACTTGACCTAGTGAAGTAGTTCTAAGTTCTATCTCCATGGCTTGTTTCCTCTTGAAGTACCCCATGCAGAGACTGGCGAAAAACACTTTCGTTTGAAAGGGGTTGCCAAGCTTCCAAAAAACTACTAGTCTGCTGAAATCTCAGCAAACATTTTTTCACCAAATCTTGATGATACTTGGTGGTAATGATCAGTTCACTAAGCCCACTTGGCTGCCCAATTTTCACTCTTCTAGGTTCAAGCGTTCGTTTCTAGTAACACTTTGAATTTTTAGGTTTCACTCTGTTTTCTGCTATATAGATTGATGTGTTTGAAACTCTAAATCAAACACGGTTTGTGCTAGCTCCTTTAAACTTGACCAAGTGAATTAGTTCTAAGTTCTATCTCTATGGCTTGTTTCCTCTTGAAGTACCCCATGCAGATACTGGCGAAAAACACTTTCGTTTGAAAGGGGTTGCCAAGCTTCCAAAAAAACTACTAGTTTGCTGATCTCAGCAAACATTTTTTCACCAAAACTTGATGATACTTGGTGGTAATGATCAGTTCACTAAGCCCACTTGGCTGCCCAATTTTCACTCTTCTAGGTTCAATCGTTCGTTTCCAGTAACACTTTGAATTTTTCGGTTTCACTCTGTTTTCTGCTATATAGATACATGTTTTTGAAACTCTAAATCAAACACGGTTTGTGCTAGTTCCATGAAACTTGACCAAATAAAGTATTTCTAAGTTCTATCTCTACGGTTTGTTTCCTCTTGAAGTACCCCATGCAGAGACTGGCGAAAAACACTTTCGTTTGAAAGGGGTTGCCAAGCTTCCAAAAAACTACTAGTTTGCTGAAATCTCAGCAAACATTTTTTCACCAAATCTTGATGATACTTGGTGGTAATGATCAGTTCCCTAATCACACTTGGCTGCCCAAATTTTATTCTTCTAGTTTGAAGCATTCGTTTCCAGTAACAGTTTGAATTTTTAGGTTTCACTCTGTTTTCTCCTACATAAATAGCTGTGTTTGGAATTCTAAATAAAGACGGTTTGTGCTAGCTCCTTGAAACTTGACCAAATGAAGTAGTTCTAAGTTCTATCTCTACGGTTTGTTTCCTCTTGAAGTACACCATGCAGAGACTGGCGAAAAGCACTTTCGTTTGAAAGGTGTTGCCAAGCTTCCAAAAATCTACTAGTTTGCTGAAATCTCAGCAAACATTTTTTCACCAAATCTTGATGATACTTGGTGGTAATGATCAGTTCACTAAGCCCACTTGGCTGCCCAATTTTCACTCTTCTAGGTTCAAGCGTTCATTTCCAGTAACACTTTGAATTTTTAGGTTTCACTCTGTTTTCTGCTACATAGATAGCTGTGTTAGGAATTCTAAATCAAGCACGGTTTGTGCTAGCTCCTTGAAACTTGACCAAATGAAGTAGTTCTAAGTTCTATCTCTATGGTTTGTTTCCTTTTGAAGTACCCCAATGCAGAGACTGGCGAAAAGCACTTTCATTTGAAAGGGGTTGCCAAGCTTCCAAAAAACTACTAGTTTGCTTAAATCTCAGCAAACATTTTTTCACCAAAACTTGATGATACTTGGTGGTAATGATCAGTTCACTAATCCCACTTGGCTGCCCAATTTTTATTCTTCTAGGTTGAAGCATTCGTTTCCAGTAACAGTTTGAATTTTTAGGTTTCACTCTCTTTTCTCCTACATAGATAGTTGTGTTTGGAATTCTAAATCAAACACGGTTTGTGCTAGCTCCTTGAAACTTGACCAAATGAAGTAGTTCTAAGTTCTATCTCTATGGTTTGTTTCCTCTTGAAGTACCCCATGCAGAGACTGGCGAAAAACACTTTCGTTTGAAAGGGGTTGCCAAGCTTCCAAAAACTACTAGTTTGCTGAAATCTCAACAAACATTTTTTCATCAAATCTTGAGGATACTTGGTTGTAATGATCAGTTCACTAAGCCCACATGGCTGCCCAATTTTCACTCTTCTAGGTTCAAGCGTTCGTTTCCAGTAACACTTAAAATTTTTAGGTTTCACTCTGTTTTCTCCTACATAGATAGTTGTGTTTGGAATTCTAAATCAAACACGGTTTGTGCTAGCTCCTTGAAACTTGACAAAATGAAGTAGTTCTAAGTTCTATCTCTATGGTTTGTTTCCTTTTGAAGTACCCCAATGCAGAGACTGGCGAAAAACACTTTCGTTTTAAAGGGGTTGCCAAGCTTCCAAAAAACTACTAGTTTGCTGAAATCTCAGCAAACATTTTTTCACCAAAACTTGATGATATTTGGTGGTAATAATCAGTTCACTAATCCCACTTGGCTGCCCAATTTTTATTCTTCTGGGTTGAAGCATTCGTTTCCAGTAACAGTTTGAATTTTTAGGTTTCACTCTGTTTTCTCCTACATATATAGCTGTGTTTGGAATTCTAAATCAAACACGGTTTGTGCTAGCTCCTTGAAACTTGACCAAATGAAGGAGTTCTAAGTTCTATCTCCATGGCTTGTTTCCTCTTGAAGTACCCCATGCAGAGACTGGCGATAAACAGTTTCGTTTGAAAGGGGTTGCCAAGCTTCCAAAAAACTACTAGTCTGCTGAAATCTCAGCAAACATTTTTTCACCAAATCTTGATGATACTTGGTGGTAATGATCAGTTCACTAAGCCCACTTGGCTGCCCAATTTTCACTCTTCTAGGTTCAAGCGTTCGTTTCTAGTAACACTTTGAATTTTTAGGTTTCACTCTGTTTTCTGCTATATAGATTGATGTGTTTGAAACTCTAAATCAAACACGGTTTGTGCTAGCTCCTTTAAACTTGACCAAGTGAATTAGTTCTAAGTTCTATATCTATGGCTTGTTTCCTCTTGAAGTACCCCATGCAGATACTGGCGAAAAACACTTTCGTTTGAAAGGGGTTGCCAAGCTTCCAAAAAACTACTAGTTTGCTGATCTCAGCAAACATTTTTTCACCAAAACTTGATGATACTTGGTGGTAATGATCAGTTCACTAAGCCCACTTGGCTGCCCAATTTTTACTCTTCTCGGTTCAAGCGTTCGTTTCCAGTAAGACTTTAATTTTTAGGTTTCACTCTGTTTTCTCCTACATAGATAATTGTGTTTGGAATTGTAAATCAAACACGGTTTCTTGTAGCTCCTTGAAACTTGACCAAATGAAGTAGTTCTAAGTTCTATCTCTATGGTTTGTTTCCTCTTGATGTACCCCATGCAGAGACTGGCGAAAAACACTTTCGTTTGAATGGGTTTGCCAAGCTTCCCAAAAACTACAAGTTTGCTGAAATCTCAGCAAACATTTTTTCACCAAAACTTGATGATACTTGGTGGTAATGATCAGTTCACTAAGCCCACTTGGCTGCCCAATTTTCACTCTTCTAGGTTCAATCGTTCGTTTCCAGTAACACTTTGAATTTTTAGGTTTCACTCTGTTTTCTGCTATATAGATACATGTTTTTGAAACTCTAAATCAAACACGGTTTGTGCTAGTTCCATGAAACTTGACCAAATAAAGTATTTCTAAGTTCTATCTCTACGGTTTGTTTCCTCTTGAAGTACCCCATGCAGAGACTGGCGAAAAACACTTTCGTTTGAAAGGGGTTGCCAAGCTTCCAAAAAACTACTAGTTTGCTGAAATCTCAGCAAACATTTTTTCACCAAATCTTGATGATACTTGGTGGTAATGATCAGTTCCCTAATCACACTTGGCTGCCCAATTTTTATTCTTCTAGGTTGAAGCATTCGTTTCCAGTAACAGTTTGAATTTTTAGGTTTCACTCTCTTTTCTCCTACATAGATAGTTGTGTTTGGAATTCTAAATCAAACACGGTTTGTGCTAGCTCCTTGAAACTTGACCAAATGAAGTAGTTCTAAGTTCTATCTCTATGGTTTGTTTCCTCTTGAAGTACCCCATGCAGAGACTGGCGAAAAACACTTTCGTTTGAAAGGTGTTGCCAAGCTTCCAAAAATCTACTAGTTTGCTGAAATCTCAGCAAACATTTTTTCACCAAATCTTGATGATACTTGGTGGTAATGATCAGTTCACTAAGCCCACTTGGCTGCCCAATTTTCACTCTTCTAGGTTCAAGCGTTCATTTCCAGTAACACTTTGAATTTTTAGGTTTCACTCTGTTTTCTGCTACATAGATAGCTGTGTTAGGAATTCTAAATCAAGCACGGTTTGTGCTAGCTCCTTGAAACTTGACCAAATGAAGTAGTTCTAAGTTCTATCTCTATGGTTTGTTTCCTTTTGAAGTACCCCAATGCAGAGACTGGCGAAAAGCACTTTCATTTGAAAGGGGTTGCCAAGCTTCCAAAAAACTACTAGTTTGCTTAAATCTCAGCAAACATTTTTTCACCAAAACTTGATGATACTTGGTGGTAATGATCAGTTCACTAATCCCACTTGGCTGCCCAATTTTTATTCTTCTAGGTTGAAGCATTCGTTTCCAGTAACAGTTTGAATTTTTAGGTTTCACTCTCTTTTCTCCTACATAGATAGTTGTGTTTGGAATTCTAAATCAAACACGGTTTGTGCTAGCTCCTTGAAACTTGACCAAATGAAGTAGTTCTAAGTTCTATCTCTATGGTTTGTTTCCTCTTGAAGTACCCCATGCAGAGACTGGCGAAAAACACTTTCGTTTGAAAGGGGTTGCCAAGCTTCCAAAAACTACTAGTTTGCTGAAATCTCAACAAACATTTTTTCATCAAATCTTGAGGATACTTGGTTGTAATGATCAGTTCACTAAGCCCACATGGCTGCCCAATTTTCACTCTTCTAGGTTCAAGCGTTCGTTTCCAGTAACACTTAAAATTTTTAGGTTTCACTCTGTTTTCTCCTACATAGATAGTTGTGTTTGGAATTCTAAATCAAACACGGTTTGTGCTAGCTCCTTGAAACTTGACAAAATGAAGTAGTTCTAAGTTCTATCTCTATGGTTTGTTTCCTTTTGAAGTACCCCAATGCAGAGACTGGCGAAAAACACTTTCGTTTGAAAGGGGTTGCCAAGCTTCCAAAAAACTACTAGTTTGCTGAAATCTCAGCAAACATTTTTTCACCAAAACTTGATGATATTTGGTGGTAATAATCAGTTCACTAATCCCACTTGGCTGCCCAATTTTTATTCTTCTGGGTTGAAGCATTCGTTTCCAGTAACAGTTTGAATTTTTAGGTTTCACTCTGTTTTCTCCTACATATATAGCTGTGTTTGGAATTCTAAATCAAACACGGTTTGTGCTAGCTCCTTGAAACTTGACCAAATGAAGGAGTTCTAAGTTCTATCTCCATGGCTTGTTTCCTCTTGAAGTACCCCATGCAGAGACTGGCGATAAACAGTTTCGTTTGAAAGGGGTTGCCAAGCTTCCAAAAAACTACTAGTCTGCTGAAATCTCAGCAAACATTTTTTCACCAAATCTTGATGATACTTGGTGGTAATGATCAGTTCACTAAGCCCACTTGGCTGCCCACTTTTCACTCTTCTAGGTTCAAGCGTTCGTTTCTAGTAACACTTTGAATTTTTAGGTTTCACTCTGTTTTCTGCTATATAGATTGATGTGTTTGAAACTCTAAATCAAACACGGTTTGTGCTAGCTCCTTTAAACTTGACCAAGTGAATTAGTTCTAAGTTCTATATCTATGCTTGTTTCCTCTTGAAGTACCCCATGCAGATACTGGCGAAAAACACTTTCGTTTGAAAGGGGTTGCCAAGCTTCCAAAAAACTACTAGTTTGCTGATCTCAGCAAACATTTTTTCACCAAAACTTGATGATACTTGGTGGTAATGATCAGTTCACTAAGCCCACTTGGCTGCCCAATTTTTTACTCTTCTCGGTTCAAGCGTTTGTTTCCAGTAAGACTTTAATTTTTAGGTTTCACTCTGTTTTCTCCTACATAGATAATTGTGTTTGGAATTGTAAATCAAACACGGTTTCTTGTAGCTCCTTGAAACTTGACCAAATGAAGTAGTTCTAAGTTCTATCTCTATGGTTTGTTTCCTCTTGATGTACCCCATGCAGAGACTGGCGAAAAACACTTTCGTTTGAATGGGTTTGCCAAGCTTCCCAAAAACTACAAGTTTGCTGAAATCTCAGCAAACATTTTTTCACCAAAACTTGATGATACTTGGTGGTAATGATCAGTTCACTAAGCCCACTTGGCTGCCCAATTTTCACTCTTCTAGGTTCAATCGTTCGTTTCCAGTAACACTTTGAATTTTTAGGTTTCACTCTGTTTTCTGCTATATAGATACATGTTTTTGAAACTCTAAATCAAACACGGTTTGTGCTAGTTCCATGAAACTTGACCAAATAAAGTATTTCTAAGTTCTATCTCTACGGTTTGTTTCCTCTTGAAGTACCCCATGCAGAGACTGGCGAAAAACACTTTCGTTTGAAAGGGGTTGCCAAGCTTCCAAAAAACTACTAGTTTGCTGAAATCTCAGCAAACATTTTTTCACCAAATCTTGATGATACTTGGTGGTAATGATCAGTTCCCTAATCACACTTGGCTGCCCAATTTTTATTCTTCTAGGTTGAAGCATTCGTTTCCAGTAACAGTTTGAATTTTTAGGTTTCACTCTCTTTTCTCCTACATAGATAGTTGTGTTTGGAATTCTAAATCAAACACGGTTTGTGCTAGCTCCTTGAAACTTGACCAAATGAAGTAGTTCTAAGTTCTATCTCTATGGTTTGTTTCCTCTTGAAGTACCCCATGCAGAGACTGGCGAAAAACACTTTCGTTTGAAAGGGGTTGCCAAGCTTCCAAAAAACTACTAGTTTGCTGAAATCTCAACAAACATTTTTTCATGAAAACTTGAGGATACTTGGTTGTAATGATCAGTTCACTAAGCCCACTTGGCTGCCCAATTTTCACTCTTCTAGGTTCAAGCGTTCGTTTCCAGTAACACTTTAAATTTTAGGTTTCACTCTGTTTTCTCCTACATAGATAGTTGTGTTTGGAATTCTAAATCAAACACGGTTGTGCTAGCTCCTTGAAACTTGACAAAATGAAGTAGTTCTAAGTTCTATCTCTATGGTTTGTTTCCTCTTGAAGTACCCCATGCAGAGACTGGCGAAAAACACTTTCGTTTGAAAGGGGTTGCCAAGATTCCAAATAACTACTAGTTTGCTGAAATATCAGCAAACATTTTTTCACCAAATCTTGATGATACTTGGTGGTAATGATCAGTTCACTAATTCCACATGGCTGCATAGTATTTATTCTTCTAGGTTGAAGCATTCATTTCCAGTAACAGTTTGAATTTTTAGGTTTCACTCTGTTTTCTCCTACATAGATAGCTGTGTTTGCAATTCTAAATCAAACACGGTTTGTGCTAGCTCCTTGATACTTGACCAAATGAAGTAGTTCTAAGTTCTATCTCTATGGTTTGTTTCCTCTTGAAGTACCCCATGCAGAGACTGGCAAAAAAACACTTTAGTTTGAAAGGGGTTGCCAAGCTTCCAAATAACTACTAGTTTGCTGAAATCTCAGCAAACATTTTTTCACCAAATCTTGATGATACTTGGTGGTAATGATCAGTTCACTAAGCCCACTTGTCTGCCCAATTTTCACTCTTCTAGGTTCAACTGTTCGTTTCTAGTAACAGTCTGAATTTTTAGGTTTCACTCTGTTTTCTCCTACATAGACAGCTGTGTTTGGAATTCTAAATCAAACACGGTTTGTGCTGGCTCCTTGATACTTGACCAAATGAAGTAGTTCTAAGTTCTATCTCTATGGTTTGTTTCCTCTTGAAGTACCCCATGCAGAGACTGGCGAAAAACCCTTTCGTTTGAAAGGGGTTGCCAAGCTTCCAAAAATCTACTAGTTTGCTGAAATCTCAGCAAACATTTTTTCACCAAACCTTGATGATACTTGGTGGTAATGATCAGTTCACTAAGCCCACTTGGCTGCCAAATTCTCACTCTTCTAGGTTCAAGCGTTCGTTTCCAGTAACACTTGGATTTTTAGGTTTCACTCTGTTTTCTCCTACATGGATAGTTGTGTTTGGAATTGTAAATCAAACACGGTTTGTGGTAGCTCCTTGAAACTTGACCAAATGAAGTAGTTCTAAGTTCTATCTCTATGGTTGTTTCCTCTTGAAGTACCCCATGCAGAGACTGGCGAAAAACACTTTCGTTTGAAAGGGGTTGCCAAGCTTCCAAAAAACTCCTAGTTTGCTGAAATCTCAGCAAACATATTTTCACCAAATCTTGATGATACTTGGTGGTAATGATCAGTTCAATAAGCAGACTTGGCTGCCCAATTTTCACTCTTCTAGGTTCAAGCATTCGTTTCCAGTAACACTTTAAATTTTTAGGTTTCACTCTGTTTTATCCTACATAGATAGTTGTATTTGGAATTCTAAATCAAACACGGTTTGTGCTAGCTATTTGAAACTTGACAAAATGAAGTAGTTCTAAGTTCTATCTCTTTGGTTAGTTTCCTCTTGAAGTACCCCATGCAGAGACTGGCGAAAAACACTTTCGTTTGAAAGGGGTTGCCAAGATTCCAAATAACTACTAGTTTGCTGAAATCTCAGCAAACAATTTTTCACCAAATCTTGATGATACTTGGTGGTAATTATCAGTTCACTAATCCCACATGGCTGCCCAATTTTTATTCTTCTAGGTTGAAGCATTCGTTTCCAGTAACAGTTTGAATTTTTAGGTTTCACTCTGTTTTCTCCTACATAGATAGCTGTGTTTGGAATTCTAAATCAAACACGGTTAGTGCTAGCTCCTTGAAACTTGACAAAATGAAGTAGTTCTAAGTTCTATCTCTATGGTTGTTTCCTCTTGAAGTACCCCATGCAGAGACTGGCGAAAAACACTTTCGTTTGAAAGGGGTTGCCAAGCTTCCAAAAAACTACTAGTTTGCTGAAACCTCAGCAAATATTTTTTCACCAAATCTTGATGATACTTGGTGGTAATGACCAGTTCACTAAGCCCACTTGGCTGCCCAATTTTCACTCTTCTAGGTTCAAGCGTTCGTTTCCAGTATCACTTTGAATTTTTAGGTTTCACTCTGTTTTCCCCTACATAGATAGTTGTGTTTGGAATTCTAAATCAAACACGATTTGTGGTAGCTCCTTGAAACTTGACCATATGAAGTAGTTCTAAGTTCTATCTCTATGGTTTGTTTCCTCTTGAAGTACCCCATGCAGAGACTGGCGAAAAACACTTTCGTTTGAAAGGGGTTGCCAAGCTTCCGAAAACTACTAGTTTGCTGAAATCTCAGCAAACATTTTTTCACCAAAACTTGATGATAATTGGTGGTAATGATCAGTTCACTAATCCCACATGGCTGCCCAATGTTTATTCTTCCAGGTTGAGGCATTCGTTTCCAGTAACAGTTTCAATTTTTAGGTTTCACTCTGTTTTCTCCTACATAGATAGCTGTGTTTGCAATTCTAAATAAAACACGGTTTGTGCTAGCTCCTTGAAACTTGACCAAATGAAGTAGTTCTAACTTCTATCTCTACGGTTGTTTCCTCTTGAAGTACCCCATGCAGAGACTGGCGAAAAACACTTTCGTTTGAAAGGGGTTGCCAAGCTTCCAAAAAACTACTAGTTTGCTGAAACCTCAGCAAACATTTTTTCACCAAATCTTGATGATACTTGGTGGTATTGATCAGTTCACTAAGCCCACTTGGCTGCCCAATTTTTATTCTTCTAGGTTGAAGCATTCGTTTCCAGTAACAGTTTGAATTTTTAGGTTTCACTCTGTTTTCTCCTACATAGATAGCTGTGTTTGGAATTCTAAATCAAACACGGTTTGTGCTAGCTCCTTGAAACTTGACAAAATGAAGCAGTTCTAAGTTCTATCTCTATGGTTTGTTTCCTCTTGAAGTACCCCATGCAGAGCCTGGCAAAAAACACTTTCGTTTGAAAGGGGTTGCCAAGCTTCCAAAAAACTACTAGTTTGCTGAAATCTCAGCAAACATTTTTTCACCAAATCTTGATGATACTTGGTGGTAATGATCAGTTTACTAATCCCACTTGGCTGCCCAATTTTTACTCTTCTAGGTTCAAGCGTTCGTTTCCAGTAACAGTTTGAATTTTTAGGTTTCACTCTGTTTTCTCCTACATAGATAGTTGTGTTTGGAATTCTAAATCAAACACGGTTTGTGCTAGATCCTTGAAACTTGACCAAATGAAGTAGTTCTAAGTTCTATCTCTATGGTTTGTTTCCTCTTGAAGTACCCCATGCAGAGACTGACGAAAAACACTTTCGTTAGAAAGGGGTTGCCAAGCTTCCAAAAAGTACTAGTTTGCTGAAATCTCAGCAAACATTTTTTCACCAAATCTTGATGATACTTGGTGGTAATGATCAGTTCACTAATCCCACTTGGCTGCCCAATTTTTATTCTTAGAGGTTGAAGCATTCGTTTCCAGTAAAGTTTGAATTTTTAGGTTTCACTCTGTTTTCTCCTACATAGATAGCTGGTTTTGGAATTCTAAATCAAACACGGTTTGTGCTAGCTCCTTGAAACTTGACAAAATGAAGTAGTTCTAAGTTCGATCTCTATGGTTTGTTTCCTCTTGAAGTACCCCATGCAGATACTGGCAAAAAACACTTTCCTTTGAAAGGGGTTGCCAAGCTTCCAAAAATCTACTAGTTTGCTGAAATCTCAGCATACATTTTTTCACCAAATCTTGATGATACTTGGTGGTAATGATCAGTTCACTAAGCCCACTTGGCTGCCCAATTTTCACTATTCTAGGTTAAAGTGTTCGTTTCTAGTAATTGTTTGAATTTTTAGGTTTCACTCTGTTTTCTCCTACATAGATAGCTGTGTTTGGAATTCTAAATCAAACACGGTTTGTGCTAGCTCCTTGAAACTTGAACAAATGAAGTAGTTCTAAGTTCTATCTCTATGGTTGTTTCCTCTTGAAGTACCCCATGCAGAGACTGGCGAAAAACACTTTCGTTTGAAAGGGGTTGCCAAGCTTCCAAAAAACTCCTAGTTTGCTAAAATCTCAGCAAACATTTTTTCACCAAATCTTGATGAAACTTGGTGGTAATGATCAGTTCACTAAGCAGACTTGGCTGCCCAATTTTCACTCTTCTAGGTTCAAGCGTTCGTTTCCAGTAACACTTTAAATTTTTAGGTTTCACTCTGTTTTCGCCTACATAGATAGTTGTATTTGGAATTCTAAATCAAACACGGTTTGTGCTAGCTCCTTGAAACTTGAAAAAATGAAGTAGTTCTAAGTTCTATCTCTTTGGTTAGTTTCCTCTTGAAGTACCCCATGCAGAGACTGGCGAAAAACACTTTCGTTTGAAAGGGGTTGCCAAGCTTCCAAATAACTACTAGTTTGCTGAAATCTCAGCAAACATTTTTTCACCAAATATTGATGATACTTGGTGGTAATGATCAGTTCACTAATCCCACATGGTCGCCCAATTTTTATTCTTCTAATTTGAAGCATTCGTTTCCAGTAACAGTTTGAATATTTAGGTTTCACTCTGTTTTCTCCTACATAGATAACTGTGTTTGCAATTCTAAATCTAACACGGTTTGTGCTAGCTCCTTGAAACTTGACCAAATGAAGTAGTTCTAAGTTCTATCTCTATGGTTGTTTCCTCTTGAAGTACCCCATGCAGAGACTGGCGAAAAACACTTTCGTTTGAAAGGGGTTGCCAAGCTTCCAAAAAACTACTAGTTTGCTGAAACCTCAGCAAACATTTTTTCACCAAATCTTGATGATACTTGGTGGTAATGATCAGTTCACTAAGCCCACTTGGCTGCCCAATTTTCACTCTTCTAGGTTCAAGTGTTCGTTTCTAGTAATTGTTTGAATTTTTAGGTTTCACTCTATTTCCTCCTGTATAGATAGTTGTGTTTGGAATTCTAAAATAAACACGGTTTGTGCTAGCTCCTTGAAACTTGACAAAATGACTTAGTTCTAAGTTCTATCTCTATGGTTTTTTTCCTCTTGAAGTACCCCATGCAGAGACTGGCGAAAAACACTTTCGTTTGAAAGGGGTTGCCAAGATTCCAAATAACTACTAGTTTGCTGAAATCTCAGCAAACATTTTTTCACCAAATCTTGATGATACTTGGTGGTAATGATCAGTTCACTAATCCCACATGGCTGCCCAATTTTTATTCTTCTAGGTTGAAGCATTCGTTTCCAGTAACAGTTTGAATTTTTAGATTTCACTCTGTTTTCACCTACATAGATAGCTGTGTTTGCAATTCTAAATCAAACACGGTTAGTGCTAGCTCCTTGAAACTTGACCAAATGAAGTAGTTCTCAGTTCTATCACTATGGTTGTTTCCTCTTGAAGTACCCCATGCAGAGACTGGCGAAAAACAATTTCGTTTGAAAGGGGTTGCCAAGCTTCCAAAAAACTACTAGTTTGCTGAAACCTCAGCAAATATTTTTTCACCAAATCTTGATGATACTTGGTGGTAATGATCAGTTCACTAAGCCCACTTGGCTGCCCAATTTTCACTCTTCTATGTTCAAGCGTTCGTTTCCAGTAACACTTTGAATTTTTAGGTTTCACTCTGTTTTCTCCTACATAGATAGTTGTGTTTGGAATTCTAAATCAAACACGGTTTGTGGTAGCTCCTTGAAACTTGACCACATGAAGTAGTTCTAAGTTCTATCTCTATGGTTTGTTTCCTCTTGAAGTACCCCATGCAGAGACTGGCGAAAAACACTTTCGTTTGAAAGGGGTTGCCAAGCTTCCAAAAAACTACTGGTTTGCTGAAATCTCAGCAAACATTTTTTCACCAAATCTTGATGATAATTGGTGGTAATGATCAGTTCACTAATCTCACATGGCTGCCCAATTTTTATTCTTCTAGGTTGAAGCATTCGTTTCCAGTAACAGTTTGAATTTTTAGGTTTCACTCTGTTTTCTCCTACATAGATAGTTGTGTTTGGAATTCTAAATCAAACACGGTTTGTGCTAGCTCCTTGAAACTTGACCACATGAAGTAGTTCTAAGTTCTATCTCTATGGTTTGTTTCATCTTGAAGTACCCCATGCAGAGACTGGCGAAAACCAGTTTCGTTTGAAAGGGGTTTCCAAGCTTCCAAAAAACTACTAGTTTGCTGAAATCTCATCAAACCTTTTTTCACCAAATCTTGATGATACTTGGTGGTAATGATCAGTTCACTAATCCCACTTGGCTGCCCAATTTTTATTCTTCTAGGTTGAAGCATTCGTTTCCAGTAACAGTTTGAATTTTTAGGTTTCACTCTGTTTTCTCCTACATAGATAGCTGTGTTTGGAATTCTAAATCAAACACGGTTTGTGCTAGCTCCTTGAAACTTGACAAAATGAAGCAGTTCTAAGTTCTATCTCTATGGTTTGTATCCTCTTGAAGTACCCCATGCAGAGCCTGGCAAAAAACACTTTCGTTTGAAAGGGGTTGCCAAGCTTCCAAAAAACTACTAGTTTGCTGAAGTCTCAGCAAACATTTTTTCACGAAATCTTGATGATACTTGGTGGTAATGATCAGTTTACTAATCCCACTTGGCTGCCCAATTTTCACTCTTCTAGGTTCAAGCGTTCGTTTCCAGTAACAGTTTGAATTTTTACGTTTCACTCTGTTTTCTCCTACATAGATAGTTGTGTTTGGAATTCTAAATCAAACACGGTTTGTGCTAGCTCCTTGAAACTTGACCAAATGAAGTAGTTCTAAGTTCTATCTCTATGGATTGTTTCCTCTTGAAGTACCCCATGCAGAGACTGGCGAAAAACACTTTCGTTTGAAAGGGGTTGCCAAGCTTCCAAAAAACTACTAGTTTGCTGAAATCTCAGCAAACATTTTTTCACCAAATCTTTATGATACTTGGTGGTAATGATCAGTTCACTAATCCCACTTGGCTGCCCAATTTTTATTCTTAGAGGTTGAAGCATTCGTTTCCAGTAAAGTTTGAATTTTTAGTTTTCACTCTGTTTTCTCCTACATAGATAGCTGTTTTTGGAATTCTAAATCAAACACGGTTTGTGCTAGCTCCTTGAAACTTGACAAAATGAAGTAGTTCTAAGTACTATCTCTATGGTTTGTTTCCTCTTGAAGTACCCCATGCAGAGACTGAAAAAAACACTTTCCTTTGAAAGGGGTTGCCAAGCTTCCAAAAATCTACTAGTTTGCTGAAATCTCAGCATACATTTTTTCACCAAATCTTGATGATACTTGGTGGTAATGATCAGTTCACTAAGCCCACTTGGCTGCCCAATTTTCACTATTCTAGGTTAAAGTGTTCGTTTCTAGTAATTGTTTGAATTTTTAGGTTTCACTCTATTTCCTCCTGTATAGATAGATGTGTTTGGAAGTCTAAATCAAACACGGTTTGTGCTAGCTCCTTGATACTTGACAAAATGAAGTAGTTCTGAGTTCTGTCTTTGTGGTTTGTTTCCTCTTGAATTACCCCAAGCAGAGACTGCCGAAAGACACTTTCATTTCAAAGGTGTGCCAAGCTTCCAAAAAAGTACTGGTTTTCTGAAACCTCGGCAAATTTTTTTTTCAGGCAATCTTCATGATTCTCTGTGGTAATGATCAATTCAATAAGTCCACTTAGCTGCCCAATTTTCATTCTTCTTGCTTGAAGCGTTCGTTTCCAGTGACCCTTTGAAATTTTATGTTTCACTCTGTTTTTTCCTATATAGATAGATGTGTTTGGAACTCTAAATCAAACACGGTTTGTGCTATCTTTTTGAAACTTCACAAAATAAAGTAGTTCTAAGTTCTGTCTCTATGGTATGTTTCCTTTGAAGTAGCCACAAGCAGAGACTGCGTAAGACACTTTCATTGGAAAGATGTGCCAACTTCCAAAAAACTACTGGTTTTCTGAATAGTCGGCAAATATTTTTTCATCCGATCCTGATGACTCTTGTGGTAATGATCAGTTCACTAAGTCCACTTAACTGCCCAATATTCACTCTTCTAGGATGAAGCGTTCGTTACCAGTAACAGTTTGAGTTTTTACGTTTCACTCTGTTTTCTCCCATATAGATAGATGTGTTTGGAACTCTGAATCAAACACGGTTTGTGCTAGCTCCTTGAAACTTGACAAAATAAAATAGTTCTAAGTTCTATGTCTATGGTTTGTTTCCTCTTGTAGTACCCCAACAGAGACTGCCGAAAGACACTTTCATTTCAAAGGTGTGCCAAGCTTTCAAAAAAATACTGGATTTCTGAAATCGCGGCAAATATTTTTTCACCCAATCTAGATGATTCTCTGTGGTAATGATCAGTTCACTAAGTCCATTTAGCTGCCCAATTTTCACTCTTCTTGCTTGAAGCGTTCGTTTCCAGTAACACTTCGAATTTTTAGGTTTCACTCTATTTCCTCCTATATAGATAGATGTGTTTGGAAGTCTAAATCAAACACGGTTTGTGCTAGCTCCTTGATACTTGACAAAATAAAGTAGTTCTGAGTTCTGTCTTTGTGGTTTGCTTCCTCTTGAATCACCCCAAGCAGAGACTGCCGAAAGACACTTTCATTTCAAAGGTGTGCTAAGCTTCCAAAAAAGTACTGGCTTTCTGAAATCTCGGCAAATTTTTTTCACCCAATCTTCATGATTCTCTGTGGTAATTATCAATTCAATAATTCCACTTAGCTGCCCAATTTTCATTCTTCTTGCTTGAAGCGTTCGTTTCCAGTGACACTTTGAAATTTTAGGTTTCACTCTGTTTTCTCCTATATAGATAGATGTGTTTGGAACTCTGAATCAAACATGGTTTGTGCTAGCTAATTGAAACTTGACAAAATAAAGTAGTTCTAAGTTCTATGTCTATGGTTTGTTTCCTCTTGTAGTACCCCAACAGAGACTGCCGAAAGACACTTTCATTTCAAAGGTGTGCCAAGCTTCCAAAAAACTACTGGATTTCTGAAATCTCGGCAAATATTTTTTTCACCCAATCTAGATGATTCTCTGTGGTAATGCTCAGTTCACTAAGTCCACTTAGCTGCCCAATTTTCATTCTTCTTGCTTGAAGCGTTCGTTTCCAGTGACACTTTGAATTTTTAGGTTTCACTCTGTTTTCTCCTACATAGATAGTTGTGTTTGGAATTCTAAATCAAACACGGATTGTGGTAGCTCCTTGAAACTTGACCACATGAAGTAGTTCTAAGTTCTATCTCTATGGTTGTTTCCTCTTGAAGTACCCCATGCAGAGACTGGCGAAAAACACTTTCGTTTGAAAGGGGTTGCCAAGCTTCCAAAAAACTACTAGTTTGCTGAAACCTCAGCAAACATTTTTTCACCAAATCTTGATGATACTTGGTGGTAATGATCAGTTCACTAAGCCCACTTGGCTGCCCAATTTTCACTCTTCTAGGTTCAAGCGTTCGTTACCAGTAACACTTTAAATTTTTAGGTTTCACTCTGTTTTCTCCTACATAGATAGTTGTGTTTGGAATTCTAAAATAAACACGGTTTGTGCTAGCTCCTTGAAACTTGACAAAATGACTTAGTTCTAAGTTCTATCTCTATGGTTTTTTTCCTCTTGAAGTACCCCATGCAGAGACTGGCGAAAAACACTTTCGTTTGAAAGGGGTTGCCAAGATTCCAAATAACTACTAGTTTGCTGAAATCTCAGCAAACATTTTTTCACCAAATCTTGATGATACTTGGTGGTAATGATCAGTTCACTAATCCCACATGGCTGCCCAATTTTTATTCTTCTAGGTTGAAGCATTCGTTTCCAGTAACAGTTTGAATTTTTAGATTTCACTCTGTTTTCACCTACATAGATAGCTGTGTTTGCAATTCTAAATCAAACACGGTTAGTGCTAGCTCCTTGAAACTTGACCAAATGAAGTAGTTCTCAGTTCTATCTCTATGGTTGTTTCCTCTTGAAGTACCCCATGCAGAGACTGGCGAAAAACAATTTCGTTTGAAAGGGGTTGCCAAGCTTCCAAAAAACTACTAGTTTGCTGAAACCTCAGCAAATATTTTTTCACCAAATCTTGATGATACTTGGTGGTAATGATCAGTTCACTAAGCCCACTTGGCTGCCCAATTTTCACTCTTCTATGTTCAAGCGTTCGTTTCCAGTAACACTTTGAATTTTTAGGTTTCACTCTGTTTTCTCCTACATAGATAGTTGTGTTTGGAATTCTAAATCAAACACGGTTTGTGGTAGCTCCTTGAAACTTGACCACATGAAGTAGTTCTAAGTTCTATCTCTATGGTTTGTTTCCTCTTGAAGTACCCCATGCAGAGACTGGCGAAAAACACTTTCGTTTGAAAGGGGTTGCCAAGCTTCCAAAAAACTACTGGTTTGCTGAAATCTCAGCAAACATTTTTTCACCAAATCTTGATGATAATTGGTGGTAATGATCAGTTCACTAATCCCACATGGCTGCCCAATTTTTATTCTTCTAGGTTGAAGCATTCGTTTCCAGTAACAGTTTGAATTTTTAGGTTTCACTCTGTTTTCTCCTACATAGATAGTTGTGTTTGGAATTCTAAATCAAACACGGTTTGTGCTAGCTCCTTGAAACTTGACCACATGAAGTAGTTCTAAGTTCTATCTCTATGGTTTGTTTCATCTTGAAGTACCCCATGCAGAGACTGGCGAAAACCAGTTTCGTTTGAAAGGGGTTTCCAAGCTTCCAAAAAACTACTAGTTTGCTGAAATCTCAGCAAACCTTTTTTCACCAAATCTTGATGATACTTGGTGGTAATGATCAGTTCACTAATCCCACTTGGCTGCCCAATTTTTATTCTTCTAGGTTGAAGCATTCGTTTCCAGTAACAGTTTGAATTTTTAGGTTTCACTCTGTTTTCTCCTACATAGATAGCTGTGTTTGGAATTCTAAATCAAACACGGTTTGTGCTAGCTCCTTGAAACTTGACAAAATGAAGCAGTTCTAAGTTCTATCTCTATGGTTTGTATCCTCTTGAAGTACCCCATGCAGAGCCTGGCAAAAAACACTTTCGTTTGAAAGGGGTTGCCAAGCTTCCAAAAAACTACTAGTTTGCTGAAGTCTCAGCAAACATTTTTTCACGAAATCTTGATGATACTTGGTGGTAATGATCAGTTTACTAATCCCACTTGGCTGCCCAATTTTCACTCTTCTAGGTTCAAGCGTTCGTTTCCAGTAACAGTTTGAATTTTTACGTTTCACTCTGTTTTCTCCTACATAGATAGTTGTGTTTGGAATTCTAAATCAAACACGGTTTGTGCTAGCTCCTTGAAACTTGACCAAATGAAGTAGTTCTAAGTTCTATCTCTATGGATTGTTTCCTCTTGAAGTACCCCATGCAGAGACTGGCGAAAAACACTTTCGTTTGAAAGGGGTTGCCAAGCTTCCAAAAAACTACTAGTTTGCTGAAATCTCAGCAAACATTTTTTCACCAAATCTTTATGATACTTGGTGGTAATGATCAGTTCACTAATCCCACTTGGCTGCCCAATTTTTATTCTTAGAGGTTGAAGCATTCGTTTCCAGTAAAGTTTGAATTTTTAGTTTTCACTCTGTTTTCTCCTACATAGATAGCTGTTTTTGGAATTCTAAATCAAACACGGTTTGTGCTAGCTCCTTGAAACTTGACAAAATGAAGTAGTTCTAAGTACTATCTCTATGGTTTGTTTCCTCTTGAAGTACCCCATGCAGAGACTGAAAAAAACACTTTCCTTTGAAAGGGGTTGCCAAGCTTCCAAAAATCTACTAGTTTGCTGAAATCTCAGCATACATTTTTTCACCAAATCTTGATGATACTTGGTGGTAATGATCAGTTCACTAAGCCCACTTGGCTGCCCAATTTTCACTATTCTAGGTTAAAGTGTTCGTTTCTAGTAATTGTTTGAATTTTTAGGTTTCACTCTATTTCCTCCTGTATAGATAGATGTGTTTGGAAGTCTAAATCAAACACGGTTTGTGCTAGCTCCTTGATACTTGACAAAATGAAGTAGTTCTGAGTTCTGTCTTTGTGGTTTGTTTCCTCTTGAATTACCCCAAGCAGAGACTGCCGAAAGACACTTTCATTTCAAAGGTGTGCCAAGCTTCCAAAAAAGTACTGGTTTTCTGAAACCTCGGCAAATTTTTTTTTCAGGCAATCTTCATGATTCTCTGTGGTAATGATCAATTCAATAAGTCCACTTAGCTGCCCAATTTTCATTCTTCTTGCTTGAAGCGTTCGTTTCCAGTGACCCTTTGAAATTTTATGTTTCACTCTGTTTTTTCCTATATAGATAGATGTGTTTGGAACTCTAAATCAAACACGGTTTGTGCTATCTTTTTGAAACTTCACAAAATAAAGTAGTTCTAAGTTCTGTCTCTATGGTATGTTTCCTTTGAAGTAGCCACAAGCAGAGACTGCGTAAGACACTTTCATTGGAAAGATGTGCCAACTTCCAAAAAACTACTGGTTTTCTGAATAGTCGGCAAATATTTTTTCATCCGATCCTGATGACTCTTGTGGTAATGATCAGTTCACTAAGTCCACTTAACTGCCCAATATTCACTCTTCTAGGATGAAGCGTTCGTTACCAGTAACAGTTTGAGTTTTTACGTTTCACTCTGTTTTCTCCCATATAGATAGATGTGTTTGGAACTCTGAATCAAACACGGTTTGTGCTAGCTCCTTGAAACTTGACAAAATAAAATAGTTCTAAGTTCTATGTCTATGGTTTGTTTCCTCTTGTAGTACCCCAACAGAGACTGCCGAAAGACACTTTCATTTCAAAGGTGTGCCAAGCTTTCAAAAAAATACTGGATTTCTGAAATCGCGGCAAATATTTTTTCACCCAATCTAGATGATTCTCTGTGGTAATGATCAGTTCACTAAGTCCATTTAGCTGCCCAATTTTCACTCTTCTTGCTTGAAGCGTTCGTTTCCAGTAACACTTCGAATTTTTAGGTTTCACTCTATTTCCTCCTATATAGATAGATGTGTTTGGAAGTCTAAATCAAACACGGTTTGTGCTAGCTCCTTGATACTTGACAAAATAAAGTAGTTCTGAGTTCTGTCTTTGTGGTTTGCTTCCTCTTGAATCACCCCAAGCAGAGACTGCCGAAAGACACTTTCATTTCAAAGGTGTGCTAAGCTTCCAAAAAAGTACTGGCTTTCTGAAATCTCGGCAAATTTTTTTCACCCAATCTTCATGATTCTCTGTGGTAATTATCAATTCAATAATTCCACTTAGCTGCCCAATTTTCATTCTTCTTGCTTGAAGCGTTCGTTTCCAGTGACACTTTGAAATTTTAGGTTTCACTCTGTTTTCTCCTATATAGATAGATGTGTTTGGAACTCTGAATCAAACATGGTTTGTGCTAGCTAATTGAAACTTGACAAAATAAAGTAGTTCTAAGTTCTATGTCTATGGTTTGTTTCCTCTTGTAGTACCCCAACAGAGACTGCCGAAAGACACTTTCATTTCAAAGGTGTGCCAAGCTTCCAAAAAACTACTGGATTTCTGAAATCTCGGCAAATATTTTTTTCACCCAATCTAGATGATTCTCTGTGGTAATGCTCACTTCACTAAGTCCACTTAGCTGCCCAATTTTCATTCTTCTTGCTTGAAGCGTTCGTTTCCAGTGACACTTTGAATTTTTAGGTTTCACTCTGTTTCCTCCTATATAGATAGATGTGTTTGGAAGTCTAAATCAAACACGGTTTGTGGTAGCTTTTTGAAACTTCACAAAATCAAGTAGTTCTAAGTTCTGTCTCTATGGTTTGTTTCCTCTTGAAGTAGCCACAAGCAGACTGCGTAAGACACTTTCATTGGAAAGGTGTGCCAAGCTTCCAAAAATCTACAGGTTTTCTGAATAGTCGGCAAATATTTTTTCATCCGATCCTGATGACTCTTGTGGTAATGATCAGTTCACTAAGTCCACTTAGCTGCCCAATATTCACTCATCTAGGATGAAGCGTTCTTTACCCGTAACAGTTTGAGTTTTTACGTTTCACTCTGTTTTCTCCCATATGGATAGATGTGTTTGGAACTCTGAATCAAACACGGTTTGTGCTATCTAATTGAAACTTGACAAAATAAAGTAGTTCTAAGTTCTATGTCTATGGTTTGTTTCCTCTTGTAGTACCCCAACAGAGACTGCCGAAAGACACTTTCATTTCAAAGGTGTGCCAAGCTTTCAAAAAACTGCTGTATTTCTGAAATCTCGGCAAATATTTTTTTCACCCAATCAAGATGATTCTCTGTGGTAATGATCAGTTCACTAAGTCCACTTAGCTGCCCAATTTTCACTCTTCTTGATTGAAGCGTTCGTTTCCAGTAACACTTCGAATTTTTAGGTTTCACTCTATTTCCTCCTATATAGATAGATGTGTTTGGAAGTCTAAATCAAACACGGTTTGTGCCAGCTCCTTGAAACTTGACAAAATAAGTAGTTCTGAGTTCTGTCTTTGTGGTTTGTTTCCTCTTGAATTACCCCAAGCAGAGACTGCCGAAAGACACTTTCATTTCAAAGGTGTGCCAAGCTTCCAAAAAAGTCCTGGTTTTCTGAAATCTCGGCAAATTTTTTTTCACCCAATCTTCATGATTCTCTGTGGTAATGATCAATTCAATAATTCCACATAGCTGCCCAATTTTCATTCTTCTTGCTTGAAGCGTTCGTTTCCAGTGACACTTTGAAATTTTAGGTTTCACTCTGTTTTCTCCTACATAGATAGCTGTTTTTGGAATTCTAAATCAAACACGGTTTGTGCTAGCTCCTTGAATCTTGACCAAATGAAGTAGTTCTAAGTTCTATCTATATGGTTTGTTTCCTCTTGAGGTACCCCATGCAGAGACTGGCGAAAAACACTTGGAATTCTAAATCAAACACAGTTTGTGCTAGCTTTTTGAAACTTGACAAAATAAAGTAGTTCTGAGTTCTGTCTTTGTGGTTTGTTTCCACTTGAATTACCCCAAGCAGAGACTGCCGAAAGACGCTTTCATTTCAAAGGTGTGCCAAACTTCCAAAAATGTACTGGTTTTCTGAAATCTCGGCAAATTTTTTTTCACCCAATCTTCATGATTCTCTGTGGTAATGACCAATTCAATAAGTCCACTTAGCTGCCCAATTTTCATTCTTCTTCCTTGAAGCATTCGTTATAGGTGACACTTTGAATTTTTAGGTTTCACTCTGTTTTCTCCTATATAGATAGATGTGTTTGGACCTCTAAATCAAACACGGTTTGAGCTAGCTTTTTGAAACTTCACAAAATAAAGTAGTTCTAAGTTCTGTCTCTATGGTTTGTTTCCTTTGAAGTAGCCACAAACAGAGACTGCATAAGACACTTTCATTGGAAAGGTGTGCCAAGCTTCCAAAAAACTACTGGTTTTCTGAATAGTCGGCAAATATTTTTTCATCCGATCCTGATATCTCTTGTGGTAATGGTCAGTTCTCTAAGTCCACTTAGCTGCCCAATATTCACTCTTCTAGGATGAAGCGTTCGTTAACAGTAACAGTTTGAGTTTTTACATTTCACTCTGTTTTCTCCCATATAGATAGATGTGTTTGGAACTCTGAATCAAACAGGTTTGTGCTAGCTCCTTGAAACTTGACAAAATAAAGTAGTTCTAATTTCTATGTCTATGGTTTGTTTCCTCTTGTAGTACCCCAAGAGAGACTGCCGAAAGACACTTTCATTTCAAAGGTGTGCCAAGCTTCCAAAAAAGTACTGGTTTTCTGAAATCTCGGCAAATTTTTTTTCAGGCAATCTTCATGATTCTCTGTGGTAATGATCAATTCAATAAGTCCACTTAGCTGCCCAATTTTCATTCTTCCTGCTTCAAGCGTTCGTTTCCAGTGACCCTTTGAAATTTTAGGTTTCACTCTGTTTTTTCCTATATAGATAGATGTGTTTGGAACTCTAAATCAAACACGGTTTGTGCTATCTTTTTGAAACTTCACAAAATAAAGTAGTTCTAAGTTCTGTCTCTATGGTTTGTTTCCTTTGAAGTAGCCACAAGCAGAGACTGCGTAAGACACTTTCATTGGAAAGATGTGCCAACTTCCAAAAAACTACTGGTTTTCTGAATAGTCGGCAAATATTTTTTCATCCGATCCTGATGACTCTTGTGGTAATGATCAGTTCACTAAGTCCACTTAACTGCCCAATATTCACTCTTCTAGGATGAAGCGTTCGTTACCAGTAACAGTTTGAGTTGTTACGTTTCACTCTGTTTTCTCCCATATAGATAGATGAGTTTGGAACTCTGAATCAAACACGGTTTGTGCTAGCTCCTTGAAACTTGACAAAATAAAATAGTTCTAAGTTCTATGTCTATGGTTTGTTTCCTCTTGTAGTACCCCAACAGAGACTGCCGAAAGACACTTTCATTTCAAAGGTGTGCCAAGCTTTCAAAAAACTACTGGATTTCTGAAATCGCGGCAAATATTTTTTCACCCAATCTAGATGATTCTCTGTGGTAATGATCAGTTCACTAAGTCCATTTAGCTGCCCAATTTTCACTCTTCTTGCTTGAAGCATTCGTTTCCAGTAACACTTCGAATTTTTAGGTTTCACTCTATTTCCTCCTATATAGATAGATGTGTTTGGAAGTCTAAATCAAACACGGTTTGTGCTAGCTCCTTGATACTTGACAAAATAAAGTAGTCCTGAGTTCTGTCTTTGTGGTTTGCTTCCTCTTGAATTACCCCAAGCAGAGACTGACGAAAGACACTTTCATTTCAAAGGTGTGCCAAGATTCCAAAAAAGTACTGGTTTTCTGAAATCTCGGCAAATTTTTTTCACCCAGTCTTTATGATTCTCTGTGGTAATGATCAATTCAATAATTCCACTTAGCTGCCCAATTTTCATTCTTCTTGCTTGAAGCGTTCGTTTCCAGTGACACTTTGAAATTTTAGGTTTCACTCTGTTTTCTCCTATATAGATAGATGTGTTTGGAACTCTGAATCAAACATGGTTTGTGCTAGCTAATTGAAACTTGACAAAATAAAGTAGTTCTAAGTTCTATGTCTATGGTTTGTTTCCTCTTGTAGTACCCCAACAGAGACTGCCGAAAGACATTTTCATTTCAAAGGTGTGCCAAGCTTCCAAAAAACTACTGGATTTCTGAAATCTCGGCAAATATTTTTTTCACCCAATCTAGATGATTCTCTGTGGTAATGCTCAGTTCACTAAGTCCACTTAGCTGCCCAATTTTCATTCTTCTTGCTTGAAGCGTTCGTTTCCAGTGACACTTTGAATTTTTAGGTTTCACTCTGTTTCCTCCTATATAGATAGATGTGTTTGGAAGTCTAAATCAAACACGGTTTGTGCTAGCTTTTTGAAACTTCACAAAATCAAGTAGTTCTAAGTTCTGTCTCTATGGTTTGTTTCCTCTTGAAGTAGCCACAAGCAGAGACTGCATAAGACACTTTCATTGGAAAGGTGTGCCAAGCTTTCAAAAAACT
The DNA here is from genome assembly GCF_048772815.1 of Callospermophilus lateralis. Classification (NCBI taxonomy): domain Eukaryota; kingdom Metazoa; phylum Chordata; class Mammalia; order Rodentia; family Sciuridae; genus Callospermophilus; species Callospermophilus lateralis. The sequence continues at coordinate 15,565 of NW_027517493.1, read as the reverse complement.
ACTGGTTTTCTGAATAGTCGGCAAATATTTTTTCATCCGATCCTGATGACTCTTGTGGTAATGATCAGTTCACTAAGTCCACTTAGCTGCCCAATATTCACTCATCTAGGATGAAGCGTTCTTTACCTGTAACAGTTTGAGTTTTTACGTTTCACTCTGTTTTCTCCCATATAGATAGATGTGTTTGGAACTCTGAATCAAACAGGTTTGTGCTAGCTCCTTGAAACTTGACAAAATAAAGTAGTTCTAATTTCTATGTCTATGGTTTGTTTCCTCTTGTAGTACCCCAACAGAGACTGCCGAAAGACACTTTCATTTCAAAGGTGTGCCAAGCTTCCAAAAAAGTACTGGTTTTCTGAAATCTCGGCAAATTTTTTTTCAGGCAATCTTCATGATTCTCTGTGGTAATGATCAATTCAATAAGTCCACTTAGCTGCCCAATTTTCATTCTTCCTGCTTCAATCGTTCGTTTCCAGTGACCCTTTGAAATTTTAGGTTTCACTCTGTTTTTTCCTATATAGATAGATGTGTTTGGAACTCTAAATCAAACACGGTTTGTGCTATCTTTTTGAAACTTCACAAAATAAAGTAGTTCTAAGTTCTGTCTCTATGGTTTGTTTCCTTTGAAGTAGCCACAAGCAGAGACTGCGTAAGACACTTTCATTGGAAAGATGTGCCAACTTCCAAAAAACTACTGGTTTTCTGAATAGTCGGCAAATATTTTTTCATCCGATCCTGATGACTCTTGTGGTAATGATCAGTTCAGTAAGTCCACTTAACTGCCCAATATTCACTCTTCTAGGATGAAGCGTTCGTTACCAGTAACAGTTTGAGTTTTTACGTTTCACTCTGTTTTCTCCCATATAGATAGATGAGTTTGGAACTCTGAATCAAACACGGTTTGTGCTAGCTCCTTGAAACTTGACAAAATAAAATAGTTCTAAGTTCTATGTCTATGGTTTGTTTCCTCTTGTAGTACCCCAACAGAGACTGCCGAAAGACACTTTCATTTCAAAGGTGTGCCAAGCTTTCAAAAACTACTGGATTTCTGAAATCGCGGCAAATATTTTTTCACCCAATCTAGATGATTCTCTGTGGTAATGATCAGTTCACTAAGTCCATTTAGCTGCCCAATTTTCACTCTTCTTGCTTGAAGCGTTCGTTTCCAGTAACACTTCGAATTTTTAGGTTTCACTCTATTTCCTCCTATATAGATAGATGTGTTTGGAAGTCTAAATCAAACACGGTTTGTGCTAGCTCCTTGATACTTGACAAAATAAAGTAGTCCTAAGTTCTGTCTTTGTGGTTTGCTTCCTCTTGAATTACCCCAAGCAGAGACTGACGAAAGACACTTTCATTTCAAAGGTGTGCCAGGCTTCCAAAAAAGTACTGGTTTTCTGAAATCTCGGCAAATTTTTTTCACCCAGTCTTCATGATTCTCTGTGGTAATGATCAATTCAATAATTCCACTTAGCTGCCCAATTTTCATTCTTCTTGCTTGAAGCGTTCGTTTCCAGTGACACTTTGAAATTTTAGGTTTCACTCTGTTTTCTCCTATATAGATAGATGTGTTTGGAACTCTGAATCAAACATGGTTTGTGCTAGCTAATTGAAACTTGACAAAATAAAGTAGTTCTAAGTTCTATGTCTATGGTTTGTTTCCTCTTGTAGTACCCCAACAGAGACTGCCGAAAGACACTTTCATTTCAAAGGTGTGCCAAGCTTCCAAAAAACTACTGGATTTCTGAAATCTCGGCAAATATTTTTTTCACCCAATCTAGATGATTCTCTGTGGTAATGCTCAGTTCACTAAGTCCACTTAGCTGCCCAATTTCATTCTTCTTGCTTGAAGCGTTCGTTTCCAGTGACACTTTGAATTTTTAGGTTTCACTCTGTTTCCTCCTATATAGATAGATGTGTTTGGAAGTCTAAATCAAACACGGTTTGTGCTAGCTTTTTGAAACTTCACAAAATCAAGTAGTTCTAAGTTCTGTCTCTATGGTTTGTTTCCTCTTGAAGTAGCCACAAGCAGAGACTGCGTAAGACACTTTCATTGGAAAGGTGTGCCAAGCTTCCAAAAAACTACTGGTTTTCTGAATAGTCGGCAAATATTTTTCATCCGATCCTGATGACTCTTGTGGTAATGATCAGTTCACTAAGTCCACTTAGCTGCCCAATATTCACTCATCTAGGATGAAGCGTTCTTTACCCGTAACAGTTTGAGTTTTTACGTTTCACTCTGTTTCTCCCATATAGATAGATGTGTTTGGAACTCTGAATCAAACACGGTTTGTGCTAGCTAATTGAAACTTGACAAAATAAAGTAGTTCTAAGTTCTATGTCTATGGTTTGTTTCCTCTTGTAGTACCCCAAGAGAGACTGCCGAAAGACACTTTCATTTCAAAGGTGTGCCAAGCTTTCAAAAAACTGCTGGATTTCTGAAATCTCGGCAAATATTTTTTTCACCCAATCAAGATGATTCTCTGTGGTAATGATCAGTTCACTAAGTCCACTTAGCTGCCCAATTTTCACTCTTCTTGCTTGAAGCGTTCGTTTCCAGTAACACTTCGAATTTTTAGGTTTCACTGTATTTCCTCCTATATAGATAGATGTGTTTGGAAGTCTAAATCAAACACGGTTTGTGCTAGCTCCTTGAAACTTGACAAAATAAAGTAGTTCTGAGTTCTGTCTTTGTGGTTTGTTTCCTCTTGAATTACCCCAAGCAGAGACTGCCGAAAGACACTTTCATTTCAAAGGTGTGCCAAGCTTCCAAAAAAGTCCTGGTTTTCTGAAATCTCGGCAAATTTTTTTTCACCCAATCTTCATGATTCTCTGTGGTAATGATAAATTCAAGAAGTCCACTTAGCTGCCCAATTTTCATTCTTCTTGCTTGAAGCGTTCGTTTCCAGTGACACTTTGAAATTTTAGGTTTCACTCTGTTTTCTCCTATATAGATAGATGTGTTTTTAATTCTAAATCAAACACGGTTTGTGCTAGCTCCTTGAAACTTGAAAAAAATGAAGTAGTTCTAATTTCTATCTATATGGTTTGTTTCCTCTTGAGGTACCCCATGCAGAGACTGGCGAAAAACACTTGGAAGTCTAAATCAAACACGGTTTGTGCTAGCTTTTTGAAACTTGACAAAATAAAGTAGTTCTGAGTTCTGTCTTTGTGGTTTGTTTCCTCTTGAATTACGCCAAGCAGAGACTGCCGAAAGACCCTTTCATTTCAAAGGTGTGCCAAACTTCCAAAAATGTACTGGTTTTCTGAAATCTCGGCAAATTTTTTTTCACCCAAACTTCATGATTCTCTGTGGTAATGACCAATTCAATAAGTCCACTTAGCTGCCCAATTTTCATTCTTCTTGCTTGAAGCATTCGTTTCCAGTGACACTTTGAATTTTTAGGTTTCACTCTGTTTTCTCCTATATAGATAGATGTGTTTGGACCTCTAAATCAAACACGGTTTGTGCTAGCTTTTTGAAACTTCACAAAATAAAGTAGTTCTAAGTTCTGTCTCTATGGTTTGTTTCCTTTGAAGTAGCCACAAACAGAGACTGCGTAAGACACTTTCATTGGAAAGGTGTGCCAAGCTTCCAAAAAACTACTGGTTTTCTGAATAGTCGGCATATATTTTTTCATCCGATCCTGATATCTCTTGTGGTAATGGTCAGTTCTCTAAGTCCACTTAGCTGCCCAATATTCACTCTTCTAGGATGAAGCGTTCGTTAATAGTAACAGTTTGAGTTTTTACGTTTCACTCTGTTTTCTCCCATATAGATAGATGTGTTTGGAACTCTGAATCAAACAGGTTTGTGTTAGCTCCTTGAAACTTGACAAAATAAAGTAGTTCTAAGTTCTATTTCTATGGTTTGTTTCCTCTTGTAGTACCCCAACAGAGACTGCCGAAAGACACTTTCATTTCAAAGGTGTGCCAAGCTTCCAAAAAACTACTGGATTTCTGAAATCTCGGCAAATATTTTTTCACCCAATCTAGATGATTCTCTGTGGTAATGATCAGTTCACTAAGTCCACTTAGCTGCCCAATTTTCACTCTACTTGCTTGAAGCGTTCGTTTCCAGTAACACTTCGAATTTTTAGGTTTCATTCTATTTCCTCCTATATAGATAGATGTGTTTGGAAGTCTAAATCAAACACGGTTTGTGCTAGCTCCTTGAAACTTGACAAAATAAAGTAGTTCTGAGTTCTGTATTTGTGGTTTGTTTCCTCTTGAATTACCCCAAGCAGAGACTGCCGAAAGACACTTTCATTTCAAAGGTGTGCCAAGCTTCCAAAAAAGTCCTGGTTTTCTGAAATCTCGGCAAATTTTTTTTTCAGGAAATCTTCATGATTCTCTGTGGTAATGATCAATTCAATAAGTCCACTTAGCTGCCCAATTTTCATTCTTCTTGCTTGAAGCGTTCTTTTCCAGTGACCCTTTGAAATTTTAGGTTTCACTCTGTTTTTTCCTATATAGATAGATGTGTTTGGAACTCTAAATCAAACACGATTTGTGCTATCTTTTTGAAACTTCACAAAATAAAGTAGTTCTAAGTTCTGTCTCTATGGTTTGTTTCCTTTGAAGTAGCCACAAGCAGAGACTGCGTAAGACACTTTCATTGGAAAGATGTGCCAACTTCCAAAAAACTACTGGTTTTCTGAATAGTCGGCAAATATTTTTTCATCCGATCCTGATGACTCTTGTGGTAATGATCAGTTCACTAAGTCCACTTAACTGCCCAATATTCACTCTTCTAGGATGAAGCGTTCGTTACCAGTATCAGTTTGAGTTTTTACGTTTCACTCTGTTTTCTCCCATATAGATAGATGTGTTTGGAACTCTGAATCAAACACGGTTTGTGCTAGCTCCTGGAAACTTGACAAAATAAAATAGTTCTAATTTCTATGTCTATGGTTTGTTTCCTCTTGTAGTACCCCAACAGAGACTGCCGAAAGACACTTTCATTTCAAAGGTGTGCCAAGCTTTCAAAAAACTACTGGATATCTGAAATCGCGGCAAATATTTTTTCACCCAATCTAGATGATTCTCTGTGGTAATGATCAGTTCACTAAGTCCACTTAGCTGCCCAATTTTCACTCTTCTTGCTTGAAGCGTTCGTTTCCAGTAACACTTCGAATTTTTAGGTTTCACTCTATTTCCTCCTATATAGATAGATGTGTTTGGAAGTCTAAATCAAACACGCTAAGTGCTAGCTCCTTGAAACTTGACAAAATAAAGTAGTTCTAAGTTCTGTCTTTGTGGTTTGTTTCCTCTTGAATTACCCCAAGCAGAGACTGCCGAAAGACACTTTCATTTCAAAGGTGTGCCAAGCTTCCAAAAAAGTACTGGTTTTCTGAAATATCGGCAAATTTTTTTTCACCCAATCTTCATGATTCTCTGTTGTAATGATCAATTCAATGAGTCCACTTAGGTGCCCAATTTTCATTCTTCTTGCTTGAAGCGTTCGTTTCCAGTGACACTTTGAATTTTTAGGTTTCACTCTGTTTTCTCCTATATAGATAGATGTGTTTGGAACTCTAAATCAAACACGGTTTGTGCTAGCTTTTTGAAAATTCACAAAATAAAGTAGTTCTAAGTTCTGTCTCTATGATTCGTTTCCTCTTGAAGTAGCCACAAGCAGATACTGCGTAAGACACTTTCATTGGAAAGGTGTGCCAAGCTTCCAAATAACTACTGGTTTTCAGAATAGTCGGAAAATATTTTTTCATCCGATCCTGATGATTCTTGTGGTCATGATCAGTTCGCTAAGTCCACTTAGCTGCCCAATATTCACTATTCTAGGATGAAGCGTTCGTTTCCCGTAACAGTTTGAGTTTTTACATTTCACTCTGTTTTCTCCCATATAGATAGATGTGTTTGGAACTCTGAATCAAACACGGTTTGTGCTAGCTCCTTGAAACTTGACAACATAAAGTAGTTCTAAGTTCTATGTCTATGGTTTGTTTCCTCTTGAAGTTCCCCAACAGAGACTGCTGAAACACACTTTCATTTCAAAGGTGTGCCAAGCTTCCAAAAAAGTACTGGTTTTCTGAAATCTCGGCAAATTTTTTTTCACCCAATCTTCATGATTCTCTGTGGTAATGATCAACTCAATGAGTCCACTTAGCTGCCCAATTTTCATTCTTCTTGCTTGAAGCGTTCGTTTCCAGTGACACTTTGAATTTTTATGTTTCACTCTGTTTTCTCCTATATAGATAGATGTGTTTGGAACTCTAAATCAAACACGGTTTGTGCTAGCTTTTTGAAAATTCACAAAATTAAGTAGTTCTAAGTTCTGTCTTTATGGTTTGTTTCCTCTTAAAGTAGCCACAAGCAGAGACTGCGTAAGACACTTTCATTGGAAAGGTGTGCCAAGCTTCCAAAAAACTACTGGTTTTCTGAATATTCGGCAAATATTTTTTCATCCGATCCTGATGACTCTTGTGGTAATGATCTGTTCACTAAGTCCACTTAGCTGCCCAATATTCACTCTTCTAGGATGAAGCGTTCGTTACCAGTAACAGTTTGAGTTTTTACGTTTCACTCTGTTTTCTCCCATATGGATAGATGTGTTTGGAAGTCTGAATCAAACACGGTTTGTGCAAGCTCCTTGAAACTTGACAAAATAAACTAGTTCTAAGTTCTGTCTATGGTTTGTTTCCTCTTGAAGTACCCCAACAGAGACTGCCAAAAGACACTTTCATTTCAAAGGTGTGCCAAGCTTCCAAAAAACTGCTGGATTCCTGAAATCTCGGCAAATATTTTTTCACCCAATCTAGATGATTCTCTGTGGTAATGATCAGTTCACTAAGTCCACTTAGCTGCAAAATTTTCACTCTTCTTGCTTGAAGCGTTCGTTTCCAGTAACACTTCGAATTTTTAGGTTTCTCTCTATTTCCTCCTATAAAAATAGATGTGTTTGGAAGTCTAAATCAAATACGGTAAGTGCTAGCTCCTTGAAACTTGACAAAATAAAGTAGTTCTAAGTTCTGTCTTTGTGGTTTGTTTCCTCTTGAATTACGCCAAGAAGAGACTGCCGAAAGACACTTTCATTTCAAAGGTGTGCCAAGCTTCCAAAAAAGTACTGGTTTTCTGAAATCTCGGCAAATATTTTTTCACCCAATCTTCATGATTCTCTTTGGTAATGATCAATTCAATGAGTCCACTTAGCTGCCCAATTTTGATTCTTCTTGCTTGAAGCGTTCGTTTCCAGTGACACTTTGAAATTTTAGGTTTCACTCTGTTTTCTCCTTTATAGATAGATGTGTTTGGAACTCTAAATCAAACACGGTTTGTGCTAGCTTTTTGAAAATTCACAAAATTAAGTAGTTCTAAGTTCTGTCTCTATGGTTTGTTTCCTCTTGAAGTAGCCACAAGCAGAGACTACGTAAGACACTTTCATTGGAAAGGTGTGCCAAGCTTCCAAAAAAGTACTGGTTTTCTGAATTCTCGGCAAATTTTTTTTCACCCAATCTTCATGATTCTCTGTGGTAATGATCAATTCAATAAGTCCACTTAGCTGCCCAATTTTCATTCTTCTTGCTTGAAGCGTTCGTTTCCAGTGACACTTTGAATTTTTAGGTTTTACTCTGTTTTCTCCTATATAGATAGATGTGTTTGGAACTCTAAATCAAACACAGTGTGTGCCAGCTTTGAAACTTCACAAAATAAAGTAGTTCTAAGTTCTGTCTCTATGGTTTGTTTCCTCTTGAAGTAGCCACAAGCAGAAACTGCCTAAGACACTTTCATTGGAAAGGTGTGCCAAGCTTCCAAAAAACTACTGTTTTTCTGAATAGTCGGCAAATATTTTTTCATCCGATCCTGATGATTCTTGTGGTAATGATCAGTTCACTAAGTCCATTTTGCTGCCCAATATTCACTCTTCTAGGATGAAGCGTTCGTTACCAGTAACAGTTTGAGTTTTTACGTTTCAGTCGGTTTTCTCCCATATAGATAGATGTGTTTGGACCTCTGAATCAAACACGGTTTGTGCTAGCTCCTTGAAACTTGACAAAATAAAGTAGTTCTAAGTTCTGTCTTTGTGGTTTGTTTCCTCTTGAATTACCGCAAGCAGAGACTGCCGAAAGACACTTTCATTTCAAAGGTGTGCCAAGCTTCCAAAAAACTACTGGATTTCTGAAATCTCGGCAAATATTTTTTCACCCAATCTAGATGATTCTCTGTGGTAATGATCAGTTCACTAAGTCCACTTACCTGCCCAATTTTCACTCTTCTTGCTTGAAGCGTTCGTTTCCGGTAACACTTCGAATTTTTAGGTTTCACTGTATTTCCTGATATATAGATAGATATGGTTGGAAGTCTAAATCAAACACGGTTTGTGCTAGCTCTTTGAAACTTGACAAAATAAAGTAGTTCTGAGTTCTGTCTTTGTGGTTTGTTTCCTCTTGAATTACCGCAAGCAGAGACTGCCGAAAGACACTTTCATTTCAAAGGTGTTCCAAGCTTCCAAAAAAGTACTGGTTTTCTGAAATCTCGGCAAATTTTTTTTCACCCAATCTTCATGATTCTCTGTGGTAATGATCAATTCAATAAGTCCACTTAATGCCCAATTTTCATTCTTCTTGCTTGAAGCGTTCGTTTCCAGTGACACTTTGAATTTTTAGGTTTCACTCTGTTTTCTCCTATATAGATAGATGTGTTTGGACCTCTAAATCAAACACGGTTTGTGCTAGCTTTTTGAAACTTCAAAAATAAAGTAGTTCTAAGTTCTGTCTCTATGGTTTGTTTCCTCTTGAAGTAGCCACAAGCAGAGACTGCGTAAGACACTTTCATTGGAAAGGTGTGCCAAGCTTCCAAAAAACTACTGGTTTTCTGAATAGTCGGCAAATATTTTTTCATCCGATCCTGATGATTTTTGTGGTAAAGATCAGTTCACTAAGTTCACTTAGCTGCCCAATATTCACTCTTCTAGGATGAAGCGTTCGTTACCAGTAACAGTTTGAGTTTTTACGTTTCACTCTGTTTTCTCCCATATAGATACATGTGTTTGGAACTCTGAATCAAACACGGTTTGTGCTAGCTCCTTGAAACTTCACAAAATAAAGTAGTTCTAAGTTCTATGTCTATGGTTTGTTTCCTCTTGTAGTACCCCAAGAGAGACTGCCGAAAGACACTTTCATTTCAAAGGTGTGCCAAGCTTCCAAAAAACTGCTGGATTTCTGAAATCTCGGCAAATATTTTTTCACCCAGTCTAGATGATTCCCTGTGGTAATGATCAGTTCACTAACTCCACTTAGCTGCCCAATTTTCACTCTTCTTGCTTGAAGCGTTCGTTTCCAGTAACACTTCGAATTTTTAGGTTTCACTGTATTTTCTCCTATATAGATAGATGTGGTTGGAAGTCTAAATCAAACACGGTTTGTGCTAGCTCTTTGAAACTTGACAAAATAAAGTAGTTCTAAGTTCTGTCTTTGTGGTTTGTTTCCTCTTGAATTACCGTAAGCAGAGACTGACGAAAGACACTTTCATTTCAAAGGTGTGCCAAGCTTCCAAAAAACTACTGGATTTCTGAAATCTCGGCAAATATTTTTTCACCCAATCTAGATGATTCTCTGTGGTAATGATCAGTTCACTAAGTCCACTTACCTGCCCAATTTTCACTCTTCTTGCTTGAAGCGTTCGTTTCCAGTAACACTTCGAATTTTTAGGTTTCACTGTATTTCCTCCTATATAGATAGATATGGTTGGAAGTCTAAATCAAACACGGTTTGTGCTAGCTCTTTGAAACTTGACAAAATAAAGTAGTTCTGAGTTCTGTCTTTGTGGTTTGTTTCCTCTTGAATTACCCCAAGCAGAGACTGCCGAAAGACACTTTCATTTCAAAGGTGTGCCAAGCTTCCAAAAAAGTACTGGTTTTCTGAAATCTCGGCAAATTTTTTTTCACCCAATCTTCATGATTCTCTGTGATAATGATCAATTCAATAAGTCCACTTAATGCCCAATTTTCATTCTTCTTGCTTGAAGCGTTCGTTTCCAGTGACACTTTGAATTTTTAGGTTTCACTCTGTTTTCTCCTATATAGATAGATGTGTTTGGACCTCTAAATCAAACACGGTTTGTGCTAGCTTTTTGAAACTTCAAAAAATAAAGTAGTTCTAAGTTCTGTCTCTATGGTTTGTTTCCTCTTGAAGTAGCCACAAGCAGAGACTGCGTAAGACACTTTCATTGGAAAGGTGTGCCAAGCTTCCAAAAAACTACTGGTTTTCTGAATAGTCGGCAAATATTTTTTCATCTGATCCTGATGATTTTTGTGGTAAAGATCAGTTCACTAAGTTCACTTAGCTGCCCAATATTCACTCTTCGAGGATGAAGCGTTCGTTACCAGTAACATTTTGAGTTTTTACGTTTCACTCTGTTTTCTCCCATATAGATAGATGTGTTTGGAACTCTGAATCAAACACGGTTTGTGCTAGCTCCTTGAAACTTGACAAAATAAAGTAGTTCTAAGTTCTATGTCTATGGTTTGTTTCTTCTTGTAGTACCCCAAGAGAGACTGCCGAAAGACACTTTCATTTCAAAGGTGTGCCAAGCTTCCAAAAAACTGCTGGATTTCTGAAATCTCGGCAAATATTTTTTCACACAATCTAGATGATTCTCTGTGGTAATGATCAGTTCACTAACTCCACTTAGCTGCCCAATTTTCACTCTTCTTGCTTGAAGCGTTGGTTTCCAGTAACACTTCGAATTTTTAGGTTTCACTCTATTTCCTCCTATATAGATAGATGTGTTTGGAAGTCTAAATAAAACACGGTTTGTGCTAGCTCCTTGAAACTTGACAAAATAAAGTAGTTCTGAGTTCTGTCTTTGTGGTTTGTTTCCTCTTGAATTTCCCCAAGAAGAGACTGCCGAAAGACACTTTCATTTCAAAGGTGTGCCAAGCTTCCAAAAAAGTACTGGTTTTCTGAAATCTCGGCAAATTTTTTTTCACCCAATCTTCATGATTCTCTGTGGTAATGATCAATTCAATAAGTCCACTTAGCTGCCCAATTTTTATTCTTCTTCCTTGAAGCGTTCGTTTCCAGTGACACTTTGAAATTTTAGGTTTTACTCTGTTTTCTCCTATATAGATAGATGTGTTTGGAACTCTAAATCAAACACAGTGTGTGCCAGCTTTTTGAAACTTCACAAAATAAAGTAGTTCTAAGTTCTGTCTCTATGGTTTGTTTCCTCTTGAAGTAGCCACAAGCAGAGACTGCCTAAGACACTTTCATTGGAAAGCTGTGCCAAGCTTCCAAAAAACTACTGGTTTTCTGAATAGTCGGCAAATATTTTTTTATCCGATCCTGATGATTCTTGTGGTAATGATCAGTTCACTAAGTCCATTTTGCTGCCCAATATTCACTCTTCTAGGATGAAGCGTTCGTTACCAGTAACAGTTTGAGTTTTTACGTTTCACTCGGTTTTCTCCCATATAGATAGATGTGTTTGGACCTCTGAATCAAACACGGTTTGTGCTAGCTCCTTGAAACTTGACAAAATAAAGTAGTTCTAAGTTCTATGTCTATGGTTTGTTTCCTCTTGTAGTACCCCAACAGAGACTGCCGAAAGACACTTTCATTTCCAAGGTGTGCCAAGCTTCCAAAAAACTACTGATTTCTGGAATCTCGGCAAATATTTTTTCACCCAATCTAGATGATTCTCTGTGGTAATGATCAGTTCACTAACTCCACTTATCTGCCCAATTTTCACTCTTTTTGCTTGAAGCGTTCGTTTCCAGTAACACTTCGAATTATTAGGTTTCACTCCATTTCCTTTTATATAGATAGATATGGTTGGAAGACTAAATCAAACACGGTTTGTGCTAGCTCTTTGAAACTTGACAAAATAAAGTAGTTCTAAGTTCTGTCTTTGTGGTTTGTTTCCTCTTGAATTACCGCAAGCAGAGACTGCCGAAAGACACTTTCATTTCAAAGGTGTGCCAAGCTTCCAAAAAAGTACTGGTTTTCTGAAATCTCGGCAAATTTTTTTTCACCCAATCTTCATGACTCTCTGTGGTAATGATCAATTCAATAAGTCCACTTAGCTGCCCAATTTTCATTCTTCTTGCTTGAAGCGTTCGTTTCCAGTGACACTTTGAATTTTTAGGTTTCACTCTGTTTTCTCCTATATAGATAGATGTGTTTGGAACTCTAAATCAAACACGGTTTGTGCTAGCTTTTTGAAACTTCACAAAATAAAGTAGTTCTAAGTTCTGTCTCTATGGTTTGTTTCCTCTTGAAGTAGCCACAAGCAGAGACTGCGTAAGACACTTTCATTGGAAAGGTGTGCCAAGCTTCCAAAAAACTACTGGTTTTCTGAATAGTCGGCAAATATTTTTTCATCCGATCCTGATGATTCTTGTGTTAAAGATCAGTTCACTAAGTTCACTTAGCTGCCCAATATTCACTCTTCTAGGATGAAGCGTTCGTTACCAGTAGCAGTTTGAGTTTTTACGTTTCAATCTGTTTTCTCCCATATAGATAGATGTGTTTGGAACTCTGAATCAAACACGGTTTGTGCTAGCTCCTTGAAACTTGACAAAATAAAGAAGTTCTAAGTTATATGTCTATGGTTTGTTTCCTCTTGAAGTACCCCAACAGACACTGCCGAAAGACACTTTCATTTCAAAGGTGTGCCAAGCTTCCAAAAAACTGCTGGATTTCTGAAATCTCGGCAAATATTTTTTCACCCAATCTAGATGATTCTCTGTGGTAATGATCAGTTCACTAACTCGACTTAGCTGCCCAATTTTCACTCTTTTTGCTTGAAGCGTTCGTTTCCAGTAACACTTTGAAGTTTTAGGTTTCACTGTATTTCCTCCTATATAGATAGATGTGGTTGGAAGTCTAAATCAAACACGGTTTGTGCTAGCTCTTTGAAACTTGACAAAATAAAGTAGTTCTAAATTCTGTCTCTATGGTTTGTTTCCTCTTGAAGTAGCCACAAGCAGAGACTGCCTAAGACACTTTCATTGGAAAGGTGTGCCAAGCTTCCAAAAAACTACTGGTTTTCTGAATAGTCGGCAACTATTTTTTCATCCGATCCTGATGATTCATGTGGTAATGATCAGTTCACTAAGTCCATTTTGCTGCCCAATATTCACTCTTCTAGGATGAAGCGTTCGTTACCAGTAACAGTTTGAGTTTTTACGTTTCACTCGGTTTTCTCCCATATAGATAGATGTGTTTGGACCTCTGAATCAAACACGGTTTGTGCTAGCTCCTTGAAACTTGACAAAATAAAGTAGTTCTAAGTTCTATGTCTATGGTTTGTTTCCTCTTGTAGTACCCCAACAGAGACTGCCGAAAGACACTTTCATTTCAAAGGTGTGCCAAGCTTCCAAAAAACTACTGATTTCTGGAATCTCGGCAAATATTTTTTCATCCAATCTAGATGATTCTCTGTGGTAATGATCAGTTCACTAACTCCACTTAGCTGCCCAATTTTCACTCTTTTTGCTTGAAGCGTTCGTTTCCAGTAACACTTCGAATTATTAGGTTTCACTCTATTTCCTTTTATATAGATAGATGTGTTTGGAAGTCTAAATCAAACACGGTTGGTGCAAGCTCCTTGAAACTTGACAAAATAAAACAGTTCTAAGTTCTGTCTTTGTGGTTTGTTTCCTCTTGAATTACCCCAAGCAGAGACTGCCGAAAAACACTTTCATTTCAAAGGTGTGCCAAGCTTCCAAAAAAGTACTGGTTTTCTGAAATCTCGGCAAATTTTTTTTCACCCAATCTTCATGATTCTCTGTGGTAATGATCAATTCAATAAGTCCACTTAGCTGCCCAATTTTCATTCTTCTTGCTTGAAGCGTTCGTTTCCAGTGACACTTTGAATTTTTAGGTTTCAGTCTGTTTTCTCCTATATAGATAGATGTGTTTGGAACTCTAAATCAAACACGGTTTGTGCTAGCTTTTTGAAACTTCACAAAATAAAGTAGTTCTAAGTTCTGTCTCTATGGTTTGTTTCCTCTTGAAGTAGCCATAAGCAGAGACTGCGTAAGACACTTTCATTGGAAAGGTGTGCCAAGATTCCAAAAAACTACTGGTTTTCTGAATAGTCGGCAAATATTTTTTCATCCAATCCTGATGATTCTTGTGGTAAAGATCAGTTCACTAAGTTCACTTAGCTGCCCAATATTCACTCTTCTAGGATGAATTGTTTGTTAACAGTAACAGTTTGAGTTTTTACGTTTCACTCGTTTTTCTCCCATATAGATAGATGTGTTTGGAACTCTGAATCAAACACGGTTTGTGCTAGCTCCTTGAAACTTGACAAAATAAAGTAGTTCTAAGTTCTATGTCTATGGTTTGTTTCCTCTTGAAGTACCCCAACAGACACTGCCGAAAGACACTTTCATTTCAAAGGTGTGCCAAGCTTCCAAAAAACTACTGGATTTCTGAAATCTCGGCAAATATTTTTTCACCCAATTTAGATGATTCTCTGTGGTAATGATCAGTTCACTAACTCGACTTAGCTGCCCAATTTTCACTATTCTTGCTTGAATCTTTCGTTTCCAGTAACACTTCGAATTTTTAGCTTTCACTGTATTTCCTCCTATATAGATAGATGTGGTTGGAAGTCTAAATCAAACACGGTTTGTGCTAGCTCTTTGAAACTTGACAAAATAAAGTAGTTCTAAATTCTGTCTCTATGGTTTGTTTCCTCTTGAAGTAGCCACAAGCAGAGACTGCCTAAGACACTTTCATTGGAAAGGTGTGCCAAGCTTCCAAAAAACTACTGGTTTTCTGAATAGTCGGCAACTATTTTTTCATCCGATCCTGATGATTCATGTGGTAATGATCAGTTCACTAACTCCACTTAGCTGCCCAATTTTCACTCTTTTTGCTTGAAGCGTTCGTTTCCAGTAACACTTCGAATTATTAGGTTTCACTCTATTTCCTTTTATATAGATAGATGTGTTTGGAAGTCTAAATCAAACACGGTTTGTGCAAGCTCCTTGAAACTTGACAAAATAAAACAGTTCTAAGTTTCTGTCTTTGTGGTTTGTTTCCTCTTGAATTACCCCAAGCAGAGACTGCCGAAAAACACTTTCATTTCAAAGGTGTGCCAAGCTTCCAAAAAAGTACTGGTTTTCTGAAATCTCGGCAAATTTTTTTCACCCAGTCTTCATGATTCTCTGTGGTAATGATCAATTCAATAAGGCCACTTAGCTGCCCAATTTTCATTCTTCTTGCTTGACGCGTTCGTTTCCAGTGACACTTTGAATTTTTAGGTTTTACTCTGTTTTCTCCTATATAGATAGATGTGTTTGGAACTCTAAATCAAACACAGTGTGTGCCAGCTTTTTGAAACTTCACAAAATAAAGTAGTTCTAAGTTCTGTCTCTCTGGTTTGTTTCCTCTTGAAGTAGCCACAAGCAGAAACTGCCTAAGACACTTTCATTGGAAAGGTGTGCCAAGCTTCCAAAAAACTACTGGTTTTTTGAATAGTCGGCAAATATTTTTTCATCCGATCCTGATGATTCTTGTGGTAATGATCAGTTCACTAAGTCCATTTTGCTGCCCAATATTCACTCTTCTAGGATGAAGCGTTCGTTACC
>NW_027517492.1:0-42988 GCF_048772815.1 Callospermophilus lateralis | reverse complement strand
TCTTCAAGTAGCCCTGGCACAGACGGTGCTAAAGCACTTTCATTGAGAGGGGTTGCCAAGCTTCCAAGAAATTACCAGTTTCCGAAATACCAGCAAATATTTTTTCACCCAATCTTGATGATATTTGGTGGTAATCATCGGTACACTAATCCCACTTGGCTCAAAAATTTTGTTCTTCTAGATTGAAGCATTCATTTACAGTAGCAGTTTTTATTTTTAGGTTTCACTCTGTTCTCTCCTAAATACATAGATGAATTTGGAACTCTAAATCCAACATGGTTTGTAGTAGCTCTTTGAAACTTGACAAAATAAAGGAGTTCTCAGTTTTCCCTCTATGGTTTGATTCCTCTTCATGTAGCCCTGGCAGAGACTGTGGAAGAGAACTTTCATTGAGAGGGGTTGCCAAGCTTCTAAGAAATAACGAGTTTCCGAAATACCAGCAAATATTTGTTCACCCAATCTTGATGATACTTGGTGATAAGGACAAGTACACAAATCCCACTTGGCTCGCAAATTTCTGTTCCTCTCGCTTGACGCATTCGTCTACAGTAGCAGTTTTTATTTTTAGGTTTTACCCTGTTCTCTTCTATATAGATACATGAATATGAAACTCTAAATCCAACATGGTTTGTAGTAGCTCTTTGAAACTTGACAAAATAAAGGAGTTCTCAGTTTTGTCTCTATGGTTTGTTTTTTCTTCAAGTAGCCCTAGGCACAGATGTTGGAAAAGCACTTTCATTGAGAGGGATTTCCAAGCTTCCAAGAAATTATGATGTTTCTGAAATAGCAGCAAATATTATTTCACGCTATCTTGATGATACTTGATGGTAATGATCAGTACACACATCCCACTTGGCACAAAAATTTTGTTCTTCTAGATTGAAGCGTTCGTCTACAGTAGCAGTTTTTATTTTTAGGTTTCACTCTGTTCTCTCCTATATAGATAGATGAATTTGGAACTCTAAATACAACATGGTTTGTAGTAGCTCTTTGAAACTTGACAAAATAAAGGAGCTCTCAGTTTTGTTTCTATGGTTTGTTTCCTCTTCAAGTAGTCCTAGGCACAGACTTTGGAAAAGCACTTTCACTGAGTGGGGTATCCAAGCTTCTAAGAAATAATGAGTTTCCGAAATACCAGCAAATAATTTTTCTCACAATCTTGATGACACTTGGTGATAATGATCAGTACACAAATCCCACTTGGCTCACCAAATTTTGTTCATCTAGGTTGAAATGTTCGTCTACAGTAGCAGTTTTTATATTTAGGTTTCATTCTGTACTCTCCTATATTGATAGATGAATTTGGAACTCTAAATCCAATATGGTTTGTAGTAGCTCTTTGAAACTTGAAAAAATAAAGGAGTTCTCAGTTTTGTTTCTATGATTTGTTTCCGCTTCAAGTAGCCCTAAGCAGAGACTGTGGAAAAGCACTTTCATTGAGAGGGGTTGCCAAGCTTCCAAGTAATTACGAGTTTCCAAAATACCAGCAAATATTTTTTCACCCAATCTTGATGATACGTGGTGGTAATGACATGTCCACAAATCCCAATTGGCTCAACAAATTTTGTTCTTCTAGGTTGAAGCGTTCGTTTACAGTAGCAGTTTTTATTTTAGGTTTCACTCTGTTTTCTTGTATATAGATAGATGAATTTGGAACTCGAAATCCAACATGTTTTGTAGTGGCTCGTTGAAACTTGATAAAATAAAGGAGTTCTCAGTTTTGTCTCTATGGTTTGTTTCCTCTTCAAGTAGCCCTAGGCACAGATGGTGGAAATGCACTTTCATTGAGAGGGGTTGCCAAGCTTCCAAGAAATTACCAGTTTCCGATATACAAGCAAATATTTTTTCACCCAATCTTGATGATACTTGATGGTAATGATGGGTACACAAATCCAACTTGACTGACCAAATTTTGTTCTTCTAGGTTGAAGCGTTCGTTTTTAGTAGCAGTTTTTATTTTTAGGTTTCACTCTGTTCTCTCCTATATAGATAGATGAATTTGGAACTCTAAATCCAACATGGTTTGTAGTAGCTATTTGAAACTTGACAAAATAAAGGAGTTCTCAGTTTAGTCTCTATGATTTGTTTCCGTTTCAAGTAGCCCTAAGCAGAGACTGTGGAAAAGCACTTTCATTGAGAGGGGTTGCCAAGCTTCTAAGAAATAACGATTTTCCGAATTACCAGCAAATATTTTTTCACCCAATCTTGATGATACTTGGTGGTGAAGATCGGTACACAAATCCCACTTGGCTCACCAAATATTGTTCTTCTAGTTTGAAGCGTTCGTGTACAGTAGCAGTTTTTATATTTAGGTTTCACTCTGTTCTCTCCTATATAGATAGATGAATTTGGAACTCTAAATCCAATATGGTTTGTAGTAGCTCTTTGAAACTTGACAAAATAAAGGAGTTCTCAGTTTTGTCTCTATGATTTGTTTCTGCTTCAAGTAGCCCTAAGTAGAGACTGTTGAAAAGCACTTTCATTGAGAGGGGTTGCCAAGCTTCCAAGAAATTACGAGTTTCCGAAATACCAGCAAATATTTTTTCACCCAATATTGATGATACGAGGTGGTAATGACAAGTCCACAAATCCCACTTCTCTCAAAAAATTTTGTTCTTCTATGTTGAAGCGCTCGTTTGCAGTAGCAGTATTTATTTTTAGGTTTCACTCTGTTCTCTCCTATATAGATAGATGAATTTTTAACTCTAAATCCAACATTGTCTGTAGTAGCTCTTTGAACTTTGACAAAATAAAGGAGTTCTCAGTCTTGTCTCTATGATTTGTTTCCGCGTCAAGTATTCCTAAGCAGAGACTGTGGAAAAGCACTTTCATTGAGAGGGGTTGCCAAGCTTCCAAGAAATTACGAGTTTCCGAAATACCAGCAAATATTTTTTCACCCAATATTGATGATACGTGGTGGTAATGACAAGTCCACAAATCCCACTTGGCTCACCAAATTTTGTTCTTCTAGGTTGAAGCGTTCGTTTACAGTAGCAGTTTTTATTTTTAGGTTTCCTTCTGTTCTCTCGTATATAGATAGATGAATTTGGAACTCGAAATCCAACATGTTTTGTAGTGGCTCTTTGAAACTTGACAAAAAATAGGAGCTCTCAGTTTTTTCTCTATGGTTTGTTTTCTCTTCAAGTAGCCCTAGGCACAGATGATGGAAAAGCACTTTCATTGAGAGGGGTTGCCAAGCTTCCAAGAAATTACCAGTTTCCGATATACAAGCAAATATTTTTCACCCAATCTTGATGATACTTGGTGGTAATGATCGGTACACAAATCCCACTTGACTCACCAAATTTTGTTCTTTGTTGTTGCGTTCGTTTTAGTAGCAGTTTTTATTTTTAGGTTTCACTCTGTTCTTTCCTATATAGATAGATGAATTTGGAACTCTAAATCCAACATGGTTTGTAGTAGCTCTTTGAAACTTGACAAAATAAAGGAGTTCTCAGTTTCCTCTCTATGGTTTGTTTCCTCTTCAAGAAGCCCTGGCACAGACTTTGGAAGAGCACTTTCATTGAGAGGGGTTGCCAAGCTTCTAAGAAATAACGAGCTTCCGAAATACCAGCAAATATTTTTTCACCTAATCTTGATGATTCTTGGTGGTGAAGATCGGTACATAATCCCACTTGGCTCACCAAATTTTGTTCTTCTAGGTTGAAGCGTTCGTGTACAGTAGCAGTTTTTATATTTAGGTTTCACTCTGTTCTCTAGTATATAGATAGATGAATTTGGAACTCTAAATCCAATATGGTTTGTAGTAGCTCTTTGAAACTTGACAAAATAAAGGAGTTCTCACTTTTGTCTCTATGATTTGTTTCCGCTTCAAGTAGCATTAAGCAGAGACTGTGGAAAAGCACTTTAATTGAGAGGGGTCGCCAAGCTTCCATGAAATAACGAGTTTCCGAAATACCAGCAAATATTTTTTCACCCAATCTTGATGATATGGGGTGGTAATGACAAGTCCACACATCCCACTTGGCTCACCAAATTTTGTTCTTCTAGGTTGAAGCGTTCATCTACAGTAGAAGTTTATATATTTAGGTTTCACTCTGTTCTCTGCTATATAGGTAGATGAATTTGGAACTCTAAATCCAACATGATTTGTAGTAGCTCTTTGAAACTTGACAACATAAAGGAGTTCTCAGTTTTGTCTCCATGGTTTGTTTCCTTTTCAAGTACCCCTGGCACAGACTGTGGAAAAGCACTTTCAATGAGAGGGGTTGCCAAGCTTCTAAGAAATAACGAGTTTCCGAAATACCAGCAAATATTTTTTCACCCAATCTTGATGATACTTGGTGGTAAGGACAAGTACAAAAATCCCACTTGGCTCACCAAATTCTGTTCTTCTAGGATGAAGCATTCGTCTACAGTAGCAGTTTTTATTCTTACGTTTTACTCTGTTCTCTCCTATATAGATAGATGAATTTGGAACTCTAAAACCAACATGGTTTGTAGTAGCTCTTTGAAACTTGACAAAATAAAGGAGTTTTCAGTTTTTTCTCTATGATTTGTTTCCGCATCACATAGCCCTAAGCAGAGACAGTGGAAAAGCACTTTCCTTGAGAGGGGTTGCCAAGCTTCCAAGAAAATACCAGTTTCCAAAATACCAGCAAATATTTTTTCACCCACTCTTGATGATACTTGGTGGTAATGACAGGTACACAAATCCCACCTGGCTCACCAAATTTTGTTCTTCTAGGTTGAAGCATTCGTCTACAGTAGCAGTTTTTATTCTTAGGTTTCACTCTGTTCTCTCCTATATAGATAGATGAATTTGGAACTCTAAATCCAATATGGTTTTTAGTAGCTCTTTGAAACTTGACAAAATAAAGGAGTTCTCAGTTTTTTCTCTATGATTTTTTTCCGTTTCAAGTAGCCCTAAGCAGAGACTGTGGAAAAGCACTTTCATTGAGAGGGGTTGCCAAGCTTCCAAGAAATTACGAGTTTCCAAAATACCAGCAAATATTTTTTCACCCAATCTTGATGATACGTGGTGGTGAAGATCGGTACACAAATCCCACTTGGCTCACCAAATTTTGTTTTTCTAGGTTGATTCGTTAATCTACAGTAGCAGTTTTTATATTTAGGTTTCACTCTGTTCTCTCCTATATAGATAGATGAATTTGGAACTCTAAATCCAATATGATTTGTAGTAGGTCTTTGATGCTTGACAAAATAAAGGAGTTCTCAGTTTTTTCTCTATGATTTGTTTCCGTTTCAAGTAGCCCTAAGCAGAGACTGTGGAAAAGCACTTTCATTGAGAGGGGTTGCCAAGCTTCCAAGAAATTACGAGTTTCCGAAATACCAGCAAATATTTTTTCACCCAATCTTGATTGATACGTGGTGGTAATGATCAGTACACAAATACCACTTGGCTCCCCAAATTTTTTTCTTCTAAGTTGAAGCGTTCGTCTACAGTAGCAGTTTTTATATTTAGGTTTCACTCTGTTCTCTCCTATATAGATAGATTAATTTGGAACTGTAAATCCTACATGGTTTGTAGTAGCTCTTTGAAACTTGACAAAATTAAGGAGTTCTCAGTTTTGTTTCTATGGATTGTTTCCTCTTTAAGTAGCCCTAGGCACTGTCTGGGGAAACGCACTTTCATTGAGAGGGGGTTGCCAAGCTTCCAAGAAATTACCAGTTTCCGAAATACCAGCAAATATTTTTTTCACCCAATGTTGATGATACTTGGTGGTAATGATCAGTACACAAAACCCACTTGGCTCACCAAATTTTGGTCTTCTAGGTTGAAGTGTTCTTCTAGAGTAGCCTTTTTTTATGTTTAGGTTTCACTCTGTTCTCTCGTATATAGATAGATGAATTTGGAACTCTAAATCCAAATGGTTTGCAGTGGCTCTTTGAAACTTGACAAAATAAAGGAGTTCTCACTTTTGTCTCTAGGATTTGTTTCCTCTTCAAGTAGCCCTAGGCACAGACGGTGGAAAAGCACTTTCATTGAGATGGGTTGCCAAGCTTCCAAGAAATTACCAGTTTCCGAAATACCAGCAAATATTTTTTCACCCAATCTTGATGATACTTGGTGGTAATGATCAGGACACAAATCCCACTTGGCTCACCAAATTTTGTTCTTCTAGGTTGAAGCGTTCTTCTAGAGTAGCCTTTTTTATGTTTAGGTTTCACTTTGTTTTCTCGTATATAGATAGATGAATTTGGAACTCTAAATCCAACATGGTTTGTAGTGGCTCTTTGAAACTTGACAAAATAAAGGAGTTTCAGTTTTCTCTCTATGTTTTGTTTCCTCTTAAACTAGACCTAGGCACAGGACGGTGGAAAAGCACTTTCATTGAGAGGGGTTGCCAAGCTTCCAAGAAATTACCAGTTTCCGAAATACCTGCAAATAATTTTTCACCCAATCTTGATGATACTTGCTGGTAATGATCAGTACACAAATCCCACTTGACTCACCAAATTTTGTTCTTCTAGGGTGAAGCGTTCGTCTACAGTAGCAGTTTTTATATTTAGGTTTCACTCTGTTCTCTCCTATATAGATAGATGAATGTGGAAATCTAAAACCAACATGGTTTGTAGTAGCTCTTTGAAAACTTTCCAAAATAAAGGAGTTCTCAGTTTTGTCTCTATGATTTGTTTCCGCTTCATATAGCCCTAAGCAGAGACTGCGGGAAAGCCCTTTCATTGAAAGGGCTTGCCAAGCTTCCAAGAAATTACGAGTTTCTGAAATACCAGCAAACATTTTTTCACCCAATGTTGGTGATACGTGGTGTAATGACAAGTACACAGATCCCACTTGGCTCACCAAATTTTGTTCTTCTAGGTTGAAGCGTTCGTTTACAGTAGCAGTTTTTATTTTTGGGTTTCACTCTTTTCTCTCCTATATAAATGATGATTTGGAACTCTAAATCCAACATGGTTTGTAGTAGCTCTTTGAAACTTGACAAAATAAAGGAGTTCTCAGTTTTGTCTCTATGGTTTGTTTTTTCTTCAAGTAGCCCTAGGCACAGATGGTGGAAAAGCACTTTCATTGAGAGGGATTGCCAAGCTTCCAAGAAATTATGATGTTTCGAAATAGCAGCAAATATTTTTTCACCCAATCTTGATGATACTTGGTGGTAATGATCAGTACACAAATCCCACTTGACTAACCAAATTTTGTTCTTCTAGGTTGAAGCGTTCGTCTACAGTAGCAGTTTTTATATATAGGTTTCACTCTGTTCTCTGCTATATAGGTAGATGAATTTGGAACTCTAAATCCAACATGATATGTAGTAGCTCTTTGAAACTTGACAAAAGAAAGGAGTTTTCAGTTTTGTCTCTATGGTTTGTTTCCTCTTCAATTAGCCCTAGGCACCTATGGTGGGAAAAGCACTTTCATTGACAGGGGTTTCCAAGCTTCTAAGAAATAACGAGTTCCCGAAATACCAGCAAATGTTTTTTCACCCAATGTTGATGATACTTGGTGATAATGATCAGTACACAAATCCCACTTAGCTCACCAAATTTTGTTCTTCTAGGTTGAAGCGTTCTTCTACAGTAACAGTTTATATGTTTAGGTTTCACTCTGTTCTCTCGTATATAGATAGATGAATTTGGAACTCTCAATCCAACATGGTTTGTAGTAGCTCTTTGAATCTTGACAAAGTAAAGGAGTTCTCAGTTTTGTCTCTATATTTGTTTCCGCTTCATGTAGCCCTAAGCAGAGACTGTGGAAAAGCACTTTCATTGAAAGTGGTTGCCAACCTTCCAAGAAATTACGAGTTTCCGAAATACCAGCAAATATTTTTTCACCCAATCTTGATAATACTTGGTTTTGAAGATCGGTACGCAAATCCCACTTGGCTCACCAAATTTTGTTCTTTTAGGTTGAAGCGTTCGTCTACAGTAGCAGTTTTTATATTTAGGTTTCACTCAGTTCTCTCCTATATAGATAGATGAATTTGGAACTCTAAATCCAATATGGTTTGTAGCAGCTCTGTGAAACTTGACAAAATAAAGGCGTTCTCAGTTTTTTCTCTATGATTTGTTTCCGCTTCAAGTAGCCCTAAGCAGAGACAGTGGAAAAGCACTTTCATTGAGAAGGTTGCCAAGCTTCTAAGAAATAACGGGTTTCCGCAATACCAGCAAATATTTTTTCATCCAATGTTGATGATACTTGGTGGTAATGATCAGTACACAAAACCCACTTGGCTCACCAAATTTTGTTCTTCTAGTTTGAAGCGTTCGTATACATTAGCAGTTTTTATTTTTAGGTTTCACTCTGTTCTCTCGTATATAGATAGATGAATTTGGAACTCGAAATCCACATGTTTTGTAGTGGCTCTTTGAAACTTGACAAAATAAAGGAGTTCTCAGTTTTGTCTTTATGGTTTGTTTCCTCTTCAAGTAGTCCTAGACACAGATGGTGGAAAAGCACTTTCATTGAGAGGGGTTGCCAACCTTCCAAGAAATTACCAGTTCCAATATACCAGCTAATATTTTTTCACCCAATCCTGATGATACTTGGTGGTAAGGATCGTTACACAAATCCCACTTGACTCACCAAGTTTTGTTCTTTGTTGTTGCGTTCGTTTTCAGTAGCAGTTTTTATTTTAAGGTTTTACTCTGTTCTCTCCTATATAAATAGATGAATTTGGAACTCTAAAACCAACATGGTTTGTAGTAGCTCTTTGAAATTGACAAAATAAAGGAGTTCTCAGTTTTGTCTCTATGATTTGTTTCTGCTTCAAGTAGGCCTAAGCAGAGACTTTGGAAAAGCACTTTCATTGAGAGGGGTTGCCAAGCTTCTAAGAAATAACGAGTTTCCGAATTACCAGCAAATATTTGTTCACCCAATCTTGATGATACTTGGTGGTGAAGATCGGTACACAAATCCCACTTGGCTCACCAAATTTTGTTCTTCTAGGTTGAAGCGTTCGTCTACAGTAGCAGTTTTTATATTTAGGTTTCACTCTGTTCTTTCCTACATAGATAGATGAATTTGGAACTCTAAATCCAATATGGTTTGTAGTAGCTCTTTGAAACTTGACAAAATAAAGGAGTTCTCAGTTTTGTCTCTGTGATTTGTTTCCGCTTCAAGTAGCCCTAAGCAGAGACTGTGGAAAAGCACATTCATTGTGAGGGGTTGCTAGGCTTCCAAGAAATTACCAGTTTCCGAAATACCAGCAAATATTTTTTCACCCAATCTTGATGATACTTGGTGGTAATGATCAGTACACAAATCCCACTTGACTAACCAAATTTTGTTCTTCTAGGTTGAAGCGTTCGTCTACAGTAGCAGTTTTTATATTTAGGTTTCACTCTGTTCTCTCCTACATAGATAGATGAATTTGGAACTCTAAAACCAACATGGTTTGTAGTAGCTCTTTGAAACTTGCCAAAATAAAGGAGTTCTCAGTTTTTTCTCCATGATTTGTTTCCGCTTCATATAGCCCTAAGCAGAGACTGCGGGAAAGCACTTTCATTGAACGGGCTTGCCAAGCTTCCAAGAAATTACGAGTTTCTGAAATACCAGCAAACATTTTTTCACCCAATGTTGGTGATACGTGGTGGTAATGACAAGTACTCAGATCCCACTTGGCTCACCAAATTTTGTTCTTCTAGGTTGAAGCGTTCATTTACAGTAGCAGTTTTTATTTTTAGGTTTCACTCTTTTCTCTCCTATATAAATGATGAATTTGGAACTCTAAATCCAACATGGTTTCTAGTAGCTCTTTGAAACTTGACAAAATAAAGGGGTTCTCAGTTTTGTCTCTATGATTTGTTTTTTCTTCAAGTAGCCCTAGGCACAGACGGTGGAAAAGCACTTTCATTGAGAGGGATTGCCAAGCTTCCAAGAAATTATGATTTTTCCGAAATAGCAGCAAATATTTTTTCACCCAATCTTGATGATACTTGGTGGTAATGATCAGTACACACATCCAACTTGGCTCAAAAATTTTGTTCTTCTAGGTTGAAGCGTTCATCTACAGTAGCAGTTTTTATATTTAGGTTTCACTCTGTCTCTCCTATATAGATAGATGAATTTGGAACTCTAAATCCAATATGGTTTGTAGTAGCTCTTTGAAACTTGACAAATAAAGGAGTTCTCAGTTTTGTCTCTATGATTTGTTCCCGCTTCATGTAGCCCTAAGCAGAGACTGTGGAAAAGCACTTTCATTGAAAGGGGTTTCCAAGCTTCCAAGAAATTACGAGATTCCGAAATACCAGCAAATATTTTTTCACCCAATCTTGATGATACTTGGTGGTGAAGATCGGTACACAAATCCCACTTGGCTCACCAAATTTTGTTCTTCTAGGTTGAAGCGTTCGTGTACACTAGCAGTTTTTATATTTAGGTTTCATTCTGTTCTCTCCTATATAGATAGATGAATTTGGAACTCTAAATCCAACATGGTTTGTAGTAGCTCTTTGAAACTTGACAAAATAAAGGAGTTCTCAGTTTTGTCTCTATGATTTGTTCCCGCTTCATGTAGCCCTAAGCAGAGACTGTGGAAAAGCACTTTCATTGAGAGGGGTTGCCAAGCTTCCAAGAAATTACGAGTTTCCTAAATACCAGCAAACATTTTTTCACCCAATGTTGATGATACGTGGTGGTAATGACATGTCCACAAATCCCACTTGGCTCACCAAATTTTGTTCTTCCGGGTTGAAGCGTTCTTCTACAGTAGCAGTTTTTATTTTTAGGTTTCACTCTGTTCTCTCCCATATAGATAGATAAATTTGGAACTCAAAATCCAACATGGTTTGTAGTAGCTCTTTGAAACTTGACAAAATAAAGGAGTTCTCAGTTTTCTCTCTATGGTTTGTTTCCTCTTCAAGTAGCCCTAGGCACAGATGGTGGAAAAGCACTTGCATTGAGAGGGATTGCCAAGCTTCCAAGAAATTATGATGTTTCCGAAATAGCAGCAAATATTTTTTCAACCAATCTTGATGATACTTGGTGGTAATGATCAGTACACACATCCAACTTGGCTCAAAAATTTTGTTCTTCTAGGTTGAAGCGTTCATCTACAGTAGCAGTTTTTATATTTAGGTTTCACTCTGTTCTCTGCTATATAGGTAGATGAATTTGGAATTCTAAATCCAACATGATTTGTAGTAGCTCTTTGAAACATGACAAAAGAAAGGAGTTCTCAGTTTTGTTTCTATGGTTTGTTTCCTCTTCAATTAGCCCTAGGCACCTAAGTTGGAAAAGCACTTTCATTGAGAGGGGTTTCCAAGCTTCTAAGAAATAACGAGTTCCCGAAATACCAGCAAATGTTTTTTCACCCAATGTTGATGATCCTTGGTGGTAATGATCAGTACACAAATCCCACTTGGCTCACCAAATTTTGTTCTTCTAGGTTGAAGCGTTCTTCTACAGTAGCAGTTTATATGTTTAGGTTTCACTCTGTTCTCTCGTGTATAGATAGATGAATTTGGCACTCTCATTCCAACATGGTTTGTAGTAGCTCTTTGAAACTTGACAAAGTAAAGGAGTTCTCAGTTTTGTCTCTAGATTTGTTTCCGCTTCATGTAGCCCTAAGCAGAGACTGTGGAAAAGCACTTTCATTGAAAGGGGTTGCCAACCTTCCAAGAAATTCCGAGTTTCCGATATATCAGCAAATATTTTTTCACCCAATCTTGATAATACTTGCTTTTGAAGATCGGTACGCAAATCCCACTTGGCTCACCAAATTTTGTTCTTCTAGGTTGAAGCGTTGGTCTACAGTAGCAGTATTTATATTTAGGTTTCACTCAGTTCTCTCCTATATAGATAGATGAATTTGGAACTCTAAATCCAATATGGTTTGTAGTAGCTCTGTGAAACTTGACAAAATAAAGGCGTTCTCAGTTTTTTCTCTATGATTTGTTTCCGCTTCAAGTAGCCCTAAGCAAAGATGTGGAAAAGCACTTTCATTGAGAGGGTTGCCAAGCTTCTAAGAAATAACGAGTTTCTGCAATACCAGCAAATATTTTTTCAGCCAATGTTGATGATACTTGGTGGTAATGATGAGTACACAAATCCCACTTGGCTCACCAAATTTTGCTCTTCTAGATTGAAGCATTCGTATACAGTAGCAGTTTTTATTTTTAGGTTTCACTCTGTTCTCTCGTATATAGATAGATGAATTAGGAACTCGAAATCCAACATGTTTTGTAGTGGCACTTTGAAACTTGACAAAATAAAGGAGTTCTCAGTTTTGTCTCTATGGTTTGTTTCCTCTTCAAGTAGCCCTAGGCACAGATGGTGGAAAAGCACTTACATTGAGAGGGGTTGCCAAGCTTCCAAGAAATGACCAGTTTCCGATATACCAGCAAATATTTTTTCACCCAATCTTGATGATACTTGGTGGTAATGATCGGTACACAAATCCCACTAGACTCACCCAATTTTGTTCTTTGTTGTTGCGTTCGTTTTCAGTAGCAGTTTTTATTTTTAGGTTTCACTCTGTTCTCTCCTATATAGATAGATGAATTTGGAACTGTAAATCCAACATGTTTTGTAGTAGCTCTTTGAAACTTGACAAAATATAAGAGTTCTCAGATTTCTCTCTATGGTTTGTTTCCTCTTCAAGTAGCCCTGGCACAGACTGTGGAAAAGCACTTTCATTGAGAGGGGTTGCCAAGCTTCTAAGGAATAACGAGTTTCCGAAATACCAGCAATTATTTTTTCACCCAATCTTGATGATACTTGGTGGTAAGGACAAGGACACAAATCCCACTTGGCTCACCAATTCTGTTCTTCTAGGTTGAAGCATTCGTCTACAGTAGCAGTTTTTATTTTTAGGTTTTACTCTGTTCTCTCCCATATAGATAGATGAATTTGGAACTCTAAATCCAATATGGTTTGTAGTAGCTCTTTGAAACTTGACAAAAAAAAAGGAGTTCTCACTTTTGTCTCTATGATTTGTTTCCGCTTCAAGTAGCCCTAAGCAGAGACTGTGGAAAAGCACTGTCATTGAGAGGGGTTGCCAAGCTTCCAAGAAATTACGAGTTTCCGAAATACCAGCAAATATTTTTTCACCCAATCTTGATGATATGGGGTGGTAATGACAAGTCCCCACATCCCACTTGGCTCACCAAATTTTGTTCTTCTAGGTTGAAGCGTTCATCTACAGTAGAAGTTTATATATTTAGGTTTCACTCTGTTCTCTGCTATATAGGTAGATGAATTTGGAAGTCTAAAGCCAACATGATTTGTAGTAGCTCTTTGAAACTTGACAAAAGAAAGGAGTTCTC
Source organism: Callospermophilus lateralis (assembly GCF_048772815.1). Lineage (NCBI taxonomy): Eukaryota > Metazoa > Chordata > Mammalia > Rodentia > Sciuridae > Callospermophilus > Callospermophilus lateralis. The sequence goes on along the minus strand of NW_027517492.1, from coordinate 29,779 downwards.
AGTTTTGTCTCTATGGTTTGTTTCCTCTTCAAGTAGCCCTTGGCACCGACGGTACAAAAGGACTTTCATTGAGAGGGGTTTCCAAGCTTCAAAGAAATAACGAGTTTCCAAAATACCAGCAAATATTTTTTCACCAAATGTTGATGATACTTGGTGGTAATTATCAGTACAGAAAACCCAATAGGCTCACCAAATTTTGTTTTTCTAGATTGAGGCGTTCGTCTACAGTAGCAGTTTTTATATTTAGGTTTCACTCTGTTCTCTCCTATATAGATAGATGAATTTGCAACTGTAAATCCAACATGGTTGTAGTAGCTCTTTGAAACTTGACAAAATAAAGGAGTTCTCATTTTTGTCTCTATGATTTGTTTCCGCTTCATATAGCCCTAAGCAGAGACTGCGGGAAAGCACTTTCATTGAACGGGCTTGCCAAGCTTCCAAGAAATTACGAGTTTCTGAAATACCAGCAAACATTTTTTCACCCAATGTTGGTGATCCGTGGTGGTAATGACAAGTACACAGATCCCACTTGGCTCACCAAATTTTGTTCTTCTAGGTTGAAGCGTTCTTCTAGAGTAGCCTTTTTTTATGTTTAGGTTTCACTCTTTTCTCTCGTATATAGATAGATGAATTTGGAACTCTAAATCCAACATGGTTTGTAGTGGCTCTTTGAAACTTGACAAAATAAAGGAGTTCTCAGTTTTCTCTCTATGTTTTGTTTCCTCTTAAACTAGACCTAGGCACAGACGGTGGAAAAGCACTTTCCTTGAGAGGGGTTGCCAAGCTTCCAAGAAATTACCAGTTTCCGAAATACCAGCAAATATTTTTTCACCCAATCTTGATGATACTTGGTGGTAATGATCAGTACACAAATCCCACTGACTCACCAAATTTTGTTCTTCTAGGTTGAAGCGTTCATCTACAGTAGCAGTTTTTATATTTATGTTTCACTCTGTTCTCTTCTATATAGATAGATGAATTTGGAACTCTAAAACCAACATGGTTTGTAGTAGCTCTTTGAAACTTGCCAAAATAAAGGAGTTCTCAGTTTTGTCTCTATGATTTGTTTCCGCTTCATATAGCCCTAAGCAGAGACTGCAGGAAAGCACTTTCATTGAAAGTCTTGCCAAGCTTCCAAGAAATTACGAGTTTCTGAAATACCAGCAAACATTTTTTTCACCCAATGTTGTTGATACGTGGTGGTAATGACAAGGACACAGATCCCACTTGGCTCACCAAATTTTGTTCTTCTAGGTTGAAGCGTTCATTTACAGTACCAGTTTTTATTTTTAGGTTTCACTCTTTTCTCTCCTATATAAATGATGAATTTGGAACTCTAAATCCAACATGGTTTGTAGTAGCTCTTTGAAACTTGACAAAAAAAAGGAGTTCTCACTTTTGTCTCTATGATTTGTTTCCGCTTCAAGTAGCCCTAAGCAGAGACTGTGGAAAAGCACTTTCATTGAGAGGGGTTGCCAAGCTTCCAAGAAATTACGAGTTTCCGAAATACCAGCAAATATTTTTTCACCCAATCTTGATGATATGGGGTGGTAATGACAAGTCCCCACATCCCACTTGGCTCACCAAATTTTGTTCTTCTAGGTTGAAGCGTTCATCTACAGTAGAAGTTTATATATTTAGGTTTCACTCTGTTCTCTGCTATATAGGTAGATGAATTTGGAACTCTAAAGCCAACATGATTTGTAGTAGCTCTTTGAAACTTGACAAAGAAAGGAGTTCTCAGTTTTGTCTCTATGGTTTGTTTCCTCTTCAAGTAGCCCTTGGCACCGACGGTACAAAAGGACTTTCATTGAGAGGGGTTTCCAAGCTTCAAAGAAATAACGAGTTTCCAAAATACCAGCAAATATTTTTTCACCAAATGTTGATGATACTTGGTGGTAATTATCAGTACAGAAAACCCAATAGGCTCACCAAATTTTGTTTTTCTAGATTGAGGCGTTCGTCTACAGTAGCAGTTTTTATATTGAGGTTTCACTCTGTTCTCTCCTATATAGATAGATGAATTTGCAACTGTAAATCCAACATGGTTGTAGTAGCTCTTTGAAACTTGACAAAATAAAGGAGTTCTCAGTTTTGTCTCTATGATTTGTTTCCGCTTCATATAGCCCTAAGCAGAGACTGCAGGAAAGCACTTTCATTGAACGGGCTTGCCAAGCTTCCAAGAAATTACGAGTTTTTGAAATACCAGCAAACATTTTTTCACCCAATGTTGGTGATCCGTGGTGGTAATGACAAGTACACAGATCCCACTTGGCTCACCAAATTTTGTTCTTCTAGGTGAAGCGTTCATTTACAGTAGCAGTTTTTATTTTTAGGTTTCACTCTTTTCTCTCCTATATAAATGATGAATTTGGAACTCTAAATCCAACATGGTTTGTAGTAGCTCTTTGAAACTTGACAAAATAAAGGAGTTCTCAGTTATGTCTCTATGATTTGTTTCCGCTTCAAGCAGCCCTAAGCGGAGACTGTGGAAAAGCACTTTCATTGAGAGGGGTTGCCAAGCTTCCAAGAAATTACGAGTTTCCGAAATACCAGCAAATATTTTTTCACCCAATCTTGATGATACTTGGTGGTAATGATCAGTACACAAATCCCACTTGGCTCACCAAATTTTGTTCTTCGGTTGAAGCGTTCTTCTAGAGTAGCCTTTTTTTATGTTTAGGTTTCACTCTTTTCTCTCGTATATAGATAGATGAATTTGGAACTCTAAATCCAACATGGTTTGTAGTGGCTCTTTGAAACTTGACAAAATAAAGGAGTTCTCAGTTTTCTCTCTATGTTTTGTTTCCTCTTAAACTAGACCTAGGCACAGACGGTGGAAAAGCACTTTCCTTGAGAGGGGTTGCCAAGCTTCCAAGAAATTACCAGTTTCCGAAATACCAGCAAATATTTTTTCACCCAATCTTGATGATACTTGGTGGTAATGATCAGTACACAAATCCCACTGACTCACCAAATTTTGTTCTTCTAGGTTGAAGCGTTCATCTACAGTAGCAGTTTTTATATTTATGTTTCACTCTGTTCTCTTCTATATAGATAGATGAATTTGGAACTCTAAAACCAACATGGTTTGTAGTAGCTCTTTGAAACTTGCCAAAATAAAGGAGTTCTCAGTTTTGTCTCTATGATTTGTTTCCGCTTCATATAGCCCTAAGCAGAGACTGCAGGAAAGCACTTTCATTGAAAGTCTTGCCAAGCTTCCAAGAAATTACGAGTTTCTGAAATACCAGCAAACATTTTTTTCACCCAATGTTGTTGATACGTGGTGGTAATGACAAGGACACAGATCCCACTTGGCTCACCAAATTTTGTTCTTCTAGGTTGAAGCGTTCATTTACAGTACCAGTTTTTATTTTTAGGTTTCACTCTTTTCTCTCCTATATAAATGATGAATTTGGAACTCTAAATCCAACATGGTTTGTAGTAGCTCTTTGAAACTTGACAAAAAAAAAGGAGTTCTCACTTTTGTCTCTATGATTTGTTTCCGCTTCAAGTAGCCCTAAGCAGAGACTGTGGAAAAGCACTTTCATTGAGAGGGGTTGCCAAGCTTCCAAGAAATTACGAGTTTCCGAAATACCAGCAAATATTTTTTCACCCAATCTTGATGATATGGGGTGGTAATGACAAGTCCCCACATCCCACTTGGCTCACCAAATTTTGTTCTTCTAGGTTGAAGCGTTCATCTACAGTAGAAGTTTATATATTTAGGTTTCACTCTGTTCTCTGCTATATAGGTAGATGAATTTGGAACTCTAAAGCCAACATGATTTGTAGTAGCTCTTTGAAACTTGACAAAAGAAAGGAGTTCTCAGTTTTGTCTCTATGGTTTGTTTCCTCTTCAAGTAGCCCTTGGCACCGACGGTACAAAAGGACTTTCATTGAGAGGGGTTTCCAAGCTTCAAAGAAATAACGAGTTTCCAAAATACCAGCAAATATTTTTTCACCAAATGTTGATGATACTTGGTGGTAATTATCAGTACAGAAAACCCAATAGGCTCACCAAATTTTGTTTTTCTAGATTGAGGCGTTCGTCTACAGTAGCAGTTTTTATATTGAGGTTTCACTCTGTTCTCTCCTATATAGATAGATGAATTTGCAACTGTAAATCCAACATGGTTGTAGTAGCTCTTTGAAACTTGACAAAATAAAGGAGTTCTCAGTTTTGTCTCTATGATTTGTTTCCGCTTCATATAGCCCTAAGCAGAGACTGCAGGAAAGCACTTTCATTGAACGGGCTTGCCAAGCTTCCAAGAAATTACGAGTTTTTGAAATACCAGCAAACATTTTTTCACCCAATGTTGGTGATCCGTGGTGGTAATGACAAGTACACAGATCCCACTTGGCTCACCAAATTTTGTTCTTCTAGGTTGAAGCGTTCATTTACAGTAGCAGTTTTTATTTTTAGGTTTCACTCTTTTCTCTCCTATATAAATGATGAATTTGGAACTCTAAATCCAACATGGTTTGTAGTAGCTCTTTGAAACTTGACAAAATAAAGGAGTTCTCAGTTTTGTCTCTATGATTTGTTTCCGCTTCAAGCAGCCCTAAGCGGAGACTGTGGAAAAGCACTTTCATTGAGAGGGGTTGCCAAGCTTCCAAGAAATTACGAGTTTCCGAAATACCAGCAAATATTTTTTCACCCAATCTTGATGATACTTGGTGGTAATGATCAGTACACAAATCCCACTTGGCTCACCAAATTTTGTTCTTCTAGGTTGAAGCGTTCTTCTAGAGTAGCCTTTTTTTATGTTTAGGTTTCACTCTTTTCTCTCGTATATAGATAGATGAATTTGGAACTCTAAAACCAACATGGTTTGTAGTGGCTCTTGGAAACTTGACAAAATAAAGGAGTTCTCAGTTTTCTCTCTATGTTTTGTTTCCTCTTAAACTAGACCTAGGCACAGACGGTGGAAAAGCACTTTCCTTGAGAGGGGTTGCCAAGCTTCCAAGAAATTACCAGTTTCCGAAATACCAGCAAATATTTTTTCACCCAATCTTGATGATACTTGGTGGTAATGATCAGTACACAAATCCCACTGACTCACCAAATTTTGTTCTTCTAGGTTGAAGCGTTCATCTACAGTAGCAGTTTTTATATTTATGTTTCACTCTGTTCTCTTCTATATAGATAGATGAATTTGGAACTCTAAAACCAACATGGTTTGTAGTAGCTCTTTGAAACTTGCCAAAATAAAGGAGTTCTCAGTTTTGTCTCTATGATTTGTTTCCGCTTCATATAGCCCTAAGCAGAGACTGCAGGAAAGCACTTTCATTGAAAGTCTTGCCAAGCTTCCAAGAAATTACGAGTTTCTGAAATACCAGCAAACATTTTTTTCACCCAATGTTGTTGATACGTGGTGGTAATGACAAGGACACAGATCCCACTTGGCTCACCAAATTTTGTTCTTCTAGGTTGAAGCGTTCATTTACAGTAGCAGTTTTTATTTTTAGGTTTCACTCTTTTCTCTCCTATATAAATGATGAATTTGGAACTCTAAATCCAACATGGTTTGTACTAGCTCTTTGAAACTTGACAAAATAAAAGAGTTTTAATTTTTTTCTCTATCGTTTGTTTTTTCTTCAAGTAGCCCTAGGAACAGATGGTGGAAAAGCACTTTCATTGAGAAGGATTGCCAGCTTGCAAGAAATGATGATGTTTCCGAAATAGCAGCAAATATTTTTTCACCCAATCTTGATGATACTTGGTGGTAATGATCGGTACACAAATCCCACTAGACTCACCCAATTTTGTTCTTTGTTGTTGCGTTCGTTTTCAGTAGCAGTTTTTATTTTTAGGTTTCACTCTGTTCTCTCCTATATAGATAGATGAATTTGGAACTGTAAATCCAACATGTTTTGTAGTAGCTCTTTGAAACTTGACAAAATATAAGAGTTCTCAGATTTCTCTCTATGGTTTGTTTCCTCTTCAAGTAGCCCTGGCACAGACTGTGGAAAAGCACTTTCATTGAGAGGGGTTGCCAAGCTTCTAAGGAATAACGAGTTTCCAAAATACCAGCAAATATTTTTTCACCCAATCTTGATGATACTTGGTGGTAAGGACAAGGACACAAATCCCACTTGGCTCACCAATTCTGTTCTTCTAGGTTGAAGCATTCGTCTACAGTAGCAGTTTTTATTTTTAGGTTTTACTCTGTTCTCTCCCATATAGATAGATGAATTTGGAACTCTAAATCCAATATGGTTTGTAGTAGCTCTTTGAAACTTGACAAAAAAAAGGAGTTCTCACTTTTGTCTCTATGATTTGTTTCCGCTTCAAGTAGCCCTAAGCAGAGACTGTGGAAAAGCACTTTCATTGAGAGGGGTTGCCAAGCTTCCAAGAAATTACGAGTTTCCGAAATACCAGCAAATATTTTTTCACCCAATCTTGATGATATGGGGTGGTAATGACAAGTCCCCACATCCCACTTGGCTCACCAAATTTTGTTCTTCTAGGTTGAAGCGTTCATCTACAGTAGAAGTTTATATATTTAGGTTTCACTCTGTTCTCTGCTATATAGGTAGATGAATTTGGAACTCTAAAGCCAACATGATTTGTAGTAGCTCTTTGAAACTTGACAAAAGAAAGGAGTTCTCAGTTTTGTCTCTATGGTTTGTTTCCTCTTCAAGTAGCCCTTGGCACCGACGGTACAAAAGGACTTTCATTGAGAGGGGTTTCCAAGCTTCAAAGAAATAACGAGTTTCCAAAATACCAGCAAATATTTTTTCACCAAATGTTGATGATACTTGGTGGTAATTATCAGTACAGAAAACCCAATAGGCTCACCAAATTTTGTTTTTCTAGATTGAGGCGTTCGTCTACAGTAGCAGTTTTTATATTTAGGTTTCACTCTGTTCTCTCCTATATAGATAGATGAATTTGCAACTGTAAATCCAACATGGTTGTAGTAGCTCTTTGAAACTTGACAAAATAAAGGAGTTCTCAGTTTTGTCTCTATGATTTGTTTCCGCTTCATATAGCCCTAAGCAGAGACTGCGGGAAAGCACTTTCATTGAACGGGCTTGCCAAGCTTCCAAGAAATTACGAGTTTCTGAAATACCAGCAAACATTTTTTCACCCAATGTTGGTGATCCGTGGTGGTAATGACAAGTACACAGATCCCACTTGGCTCACCAAATTTTGTTCTTCTAGGTTGAAGCGTTCTTCTAGAGTAGCCTTTTTTTATGTTTAGGTTTCACTCTTTTCTCTCGTATATAGATAGATGAATTTGGAACTCTAAATCCAACATGGTTTGTAGTGGCTCTTTGAAACTTGACAAAATAAAGGAGTTCTCAGTTTTCTCTCTATGTTTTGTTTCCTCTTAAACTAGACCTAGGCACAGACGGTGGAAAAGCACTTTCCTTGAGAGGGGTTGCCAAGCTTCCAAGAAATTACCAGTTTCCGAAATACCAGCAAATATTTTTTCACCCAATCTTGATGATACTTGGTGGTAATGATCAGTACACAAATCCCACTGACTCACCAAATTTTGTTCTTCTAGGTTGAAGCGTTCATCTACAGTAGCAGTTTTTATATTTATGTTTCACTCTGTTCTCTTCTATATAGATAGATGAATTTGGAACTCTAAAACCAACATGGTTTGTAGTAGCTCTTTGAAACTTGCCAAAATAAAGGAGTTCTCAGTTTTGTCTCTATGATTTGTTTCCGCTTCATATAGCCCTAAGCAGAGACTGCAGGAAAGCACTTTCATTGAAAGTCTTGCCAAGCTTCCAAGAAATTACGAGTTTCTGAAATACCAGCAAACATTTTTTTCACCCAATGTTGTTGATACGTGGTGGTAATGACAAGGACACAGATCCCACTTGGCTCACCAAATTTTGTTCTTCTAGGTTGAAGCGTTCATTTACAGTAGCAGTTTTTATTTTTAGGTTTCACTCTTTTCTCTCCTATATAAATGATGAATTTGGAACTCTAAATCCAACATGGTTTGTAGTAGCTCTTTGAAACTTGACAAAATAAAGGAGTTCTCAGTTTTGTCTCTATGATTTGTTTCCGCTTCAAGTAGCCCTAAGCGGAGACTGTGGAAAAGCACTTTCATTGAGAGGGGTTGCCAAGCTTCCAAGAAATTACGAGTTTCCGAAATACCAGCAAATATTTTTTCACCCAATCTTGATGATACTTGGTGGTAATGATCAGTACACAAATCCCACTTGGCTCACCAAATTTTGTTCTTCTAGGTTGAAGCGTTCTTCTAGAGTAGCCTTTTTTTATGTTTAGGTTTCACTCTTTTCTCTCGTATATAGATAGATGAATTTGGAACTCTAAAACCAACATGGTTTGTAGTGGCTCTTGGAAACTTGACAAAATAAAGGAGTTCTCAGTTTTCTCTCTATGTTTTGTTTCCTCTTAAACTAGACCTAGGCACAGACGGTGGAAAAGCACTTTCCTTGAGAGGGGTTGCCAAGCTTCCAAGAAATTACCAGTTTCCGAAATACCAGCAAATATTTTTTCACCCAATCTTGATGATACTTCGTGGTAATGATCAGTACACAAATCCCACTGACTCACCAAATTTTGTTCTTCTAGGTTGAAGCGTTCATCTACAGTAGCAGTTTTTATATTTATGTTTCACTCTGTTCTCTTCTATATAGATAGATGAATTTGGAACTCTAAAACCAACATGGTTTGTAGTAGCTCTTTGAAACTTGCCAAAATAAAGGAGTTCTCAGTTTTGTCTCTATGATTTGTTTCCGCTTCATATAGCCCTAAGCAGAGACTGCAGGAAAGCACTTTCATTGAAAGTCTTGCCAAGCTTCCAAGAAATTACGAGTTTCTGAAATACCAGCAAACATTTTTTTCACCCAATGTTGTTGATACGTGGTGGTAATGACAAGGACACAGATCCCACTTGGCTCACCAAATTTTGTTCTTCTAGGTTGAAGCGTTCATTTACAGTAGCAGTTTTTATTTTTAGGTTTCACTCTTTTCTCTCCTATATAAATGATGAATTTGGAACTCTAAATCCAACATGGTTTGTACTAGCTCTTTGAAACTTGACAAAATAAAAGAGTTTTAATTTTTTTCTCTATCGTTTGTTTTTTCTTCAAGTAGCCCTAGGAACAGATGGTGGAAAAGCACTTTCATTGAGAAGGATTGCCAGCTTGCAAGAAATGATGATGTTTCCGAAATAGCAGCAAATATTTTTTCACCCAATCTTGATGATACTTGGTGGTAATGATCGGTACACAAATCCCACTAGACTCACCCAATTTTGTTCTTTGTTGTTGCGTTCGTTTTCAGTAGCAGTTTTTATTTTTAGGTTTCACTCTGTTCTCTCCTATATAGATAGATGAATTTGGAACTGTAAATCCAACATGTTTTGTAGTAGCTCTTTGAAACTTGACAAAATATAAGAGTTCTCAGATTTCTCTCTATGGTTTGTTTCCTCTTCAAGTAGCCCTGGCACAGACTGTGGAAAAGCACTTTCATTGAGAGGGGTTGCCAAGCTTCTAAGGAATAAGGAGTTTCCAAAATACCAGCAAATATTTTTTCACCCAATCTTGATGATACTTGGTGGTAAGGACAAGGACACAAATCCCACTTGGCTCACCAATTCTGTTCTTCTAGGTTGAAGCATTCGTCTACAGTAGCAGTTTTTATTTTTAGGTTTTACTCTGTTCTCTCCCATATAGATAGATGAATTTGGAACTCTAAATCCAATATGGTTTGTAGTAGCTCTTTGAAACTTGACAAAAAAAAAGGAGTTCTCACTTTTGTCTCTATGATTTGTTTCCGCTTCAAGTAGCCCTAAGCAGAGACTGTGGAAAAGCACTTTCATTGAGAGGGGTTGCCAAGCTTCCAAGAAATTACGAGTTTCCGAAATACCAGCAAATATTTTTTCACCCAATCTTGATGATATGGGGTGGTAATGACAAGTCCCCACATCCCACTTGGCTCACCAAATTTTGTTCTTCTAGGTTGAAGCGTTCATCTACAGTAGAAGTTTATATATTTAGGTTTCACTCTGTTCTCTGCTATATAGGTAGATGAATTTGGAAGTCTAAAGCCAACATGATTTGTAGTAGCTCTTTGAAACTTGACAAAAGAAAGGAGTTCTCAGTTTTGTCTCTATGGTTTGTTTCCTCTTCAAGTAGCCCTTGGAATCGACGGTACAAAAGGACTTTCATTGAGAGGGGTTTCCAAGCTTCAAAGAAATAACGAGTTTCCAAAATACCAGCAAATATTTTTTCACCAAATGTTGATGATACTTGGTGGTAATTATCAGTACAGAAAACCCAATAGGCTCACCAAATTTTGTTTTTCTAGATTGAGGCGTTCGTCTACAGTAGCAGTTTTTATATTTAGGTTTCACTCTGTTCTCTCCTATATAGATAGATGAATTTGCAACTGTAAATCCAACATGGTTGTAGTAGCTCTTTGAAACTTGACAAAATAAAGGAGTTCTCAGTTTTGTCTCTATGATTTGTTTCCGCTTCATATAGCCCTAAGCAGAGACTGCGGGAAAGCACTTTCATTGAACGGGCTTGCCAAGCTTCCAAGAAATTACGAGTTTCTGAAATACCAGCAAACATTTTTTCACCCAATGTTGGTGATCCGTGGTGGTAATGACAAGTACACAGATCCACTTGGCTCACCAAATTTTGTTCTTCTAGGTTGAAGCGTTCTTCTAGAGTAGCCTTTTTTTATGTTTAGGTTTCACTCTTTTCTCTCGTATATAGATAGATGAATTTGGAACTCTAAATCCAACATGGTTTGTAGTGGCTCTTTGAAACTTGACAAAATAAAGGAGTTCTCAGTTTTCTCTCTATGTTTTGTTTCCTCTTAAACTAGACCTAGGCACAGACGGTGGAAAAGCACTTTCCTTGAGAGGGGTTGCCAAGCTTCCAAGAAATTACCAGTTTCCGAAATACCAGCAAATATTTTTTCACCCAATCTTGATGATACTTGGTGGTAATGATCAGTACACAAATCCCACTGACTCACCAAATTTTGTTCTTCTAGGTTGAAGCGTTCATCTACAGTAGCAGTTTTTATATTTATGTTTCACTCTGTTCTCTTCTATATAGATAGATGAATTTGGAACTCTAAAACCAACATGGTTTGTAGTAGCTCTTTGAAACTTGCCAAAATAAAGGAGTTCTCAGTTTTGTCTCTATGATTTGTTTCCGCTTCATATAGCCCTAAGCAGAGACTGCAGGAAAGCACTTTCATTGAAAGTCTTGCCAAGCTTCCAAGAAATTACGAGTTTCTGAAATACCAGCAAACATTTTTTTCACCCAATGTTGTTGATACGTGGTGGTAATGACAAGGACACAGATCCCACTTGGCTCACCAAATTTTGTTCTTCTAGGTTGAAGCGTTCATTTACAGTAGCAGTTTTTATTTTTAGGTTTCACTCTTTTCTCTCCTATATAAATGATGAATTTGGAACTCTAAATCCAACATGGTTTGTAGTAGCTCTTTGAAACTTGACAAAATAAAGGAGTTCTCAGTTTTGTCTCTATGATTTGTTTCCGCTTCAAGTAGCCCTAAGCGGAGACTGTGGAAAAGCACTTTCATTGAGAGGGGTTGCCAAGCTTCCAAGAAATTACGAGTTTCCGAAATACCAGCAAATATTTTTTCACCCAATCTTGATGATACTTGGTGGTAATGATCAGTACACAAATCCCACTTGGCTCACCAAATTTTGTTCTTCTAGGTTGAAGCGTTCTTCTAGAGTAGCCTTTTTTTATGTTTAGGTTTCACTCTTTTCTCTCGTATATAGATAGATGAATTTGGAACTCTAAATCCAACATGGTTTGTAGTGGCTCTTTGAAACTTGACAAAATAAAGGAGTTCTCAGTTTTCTCTCTATGTTTTGTTTCCTCTTAAACTAGACCTAGGCACAGACGGTGGAAAAGCACTTTCCTTGAGAGGGGTTGCCAAGCTTCCAAGAAATTACCAATTTCCGAAATACCAGCAAATATTTTTTCACCCAATCTTGATGATACTTGGTGGTAATGATCAGTACACAAATCCCACTGACTCACCAAATTTTGTTCTTCTAGGTTGAAGCGTTCATCTACAGTAGCAGTTTTTATATTTATGTTTCACTCTGTTCTCTTCTATATAGATAGATGAATTTGGAACTCTAAAACCAACATGGTTTGTAGTAGCTCTTTGAAACTTGCCAAAATAAAGGAGTTCTCAGTTTTGTCTCTATGATTTGTTTCCGCTTCATATAGCCCTAAGCAGAGACTGCAGGAAAGCACTTTCATTGAAAGTCTTGCCAAGCTTCCAAGAAATTACGAGTTTCTGAAATACCAGCAAACATTTTTTTCACCCAATGTTGTTGATACGTGGTGGTAATGACAAGGACACAGATCCCACTTGGCTCACCAAATTTTGTTCTTCTAGGTTGAAGCGTTCATTTACAGTAGCAGTTTTTATTTTTAGGTTTCACTCTTTTCTCTCCTATATAAATGATGAATTTGGAACTCTAAATCCAACATGGTTTGTACTAGCTCTTTGAAACTTGACAAAATAAAAGAGTTTTAATTTTTTTCTCTATCATTTGTTTTTTCTTCAAGTAGCCCTAGGAACAGATGGTGGAAAAGCACTTTCATTGAGAAGGATTGCCAGCTTGCAAGAAATGATGATGTTTCCGAAATAGCAGCAAATATTTTTTCACCCAATCTTGATGATACTTGGTGGTAATGATCGGTACACAAATCCCACTAGACTCACCCAATTTTGTTCTTTGTTGTTGCGTTCGTTTTCAGTAGCAGTTTTTATTTTTAGGTTTCACTCTGTTCTCTCCTATATAGATAGATGAATTTGGAACTGTAAATCCAACATGTTTTGTAGTAGCTCTTTGAAACTTGACAAAATATAAGAGTTCTCAGATTTCTCTCTATGGTTTGTTTCCTCTTCAAGTAGCCCTGGCACAGACTGTGGAAAAGCACTTTCATTGAGAGGGGTTGCCAAGCTTCTAAGGAATAACGAGTTTCCAAAATACCAGCAAATATTTTTTCACCCAATCTTGATGATACTTGGTGGTAAGGACAAGGACACAAATCCCACTTGGCTCACCAATTCTGTTCTTCTAGGTTGAAGCATTCGTCTACAGTAGCAGTTTTTATTTTTAGGTTTTACTCTGTTCTCTCCCATATAGATAGATGAATTTGGAACTCTAAATCCAATATGGTTTGTAGTAGCTCTTTGAAACTTGACAAAAAAAAAGGAGTTCTCACTTTTGTCTCTATGATTTGTTTCCGCTTCAAGTAGCCCTAAGCAGAGACTGTGGAAAAGCACTTTCATTGAGAGGGGTTGCCAAGCTTCCAAGAAATTACGAGTTTCCGAAATACCAGCAAATATTTTTTCACCCAATCTTGATGATATGGGGTGGTAATGACAAGTTTCCACATCCCACTTGGCTCACCAAATTTTGTTCTTCTAGGTTGAAGCGTTCATCTACAGTAGAAGTTTATATATTTAGGTTTCACTCTGTTCTCTGCTATATAGGTAGATGAATTTGGAACTCTAAAGCCAACATGATTTGTAGTAGCTCTTTGAAACTTGACAAAAGAAAGGAGTTCTCAGTTTTGTCTCTATGGTTTGTTTCCTCTTCAAGTAGCCCTTGGCACCGACGGTACAAAAGGACTTTCATTGAGAGGGGTTTCCAAGCTTCAAAGAAATAACGAGTTTCCAAAATACCAGCAAATATTTTTTCACAAAATGTTGATGATACTTGGTGGTAATTATCAGTACAGAAAACCCAATAGGCTCACCAAATTTTGTTTTTCTAGATTGAGGCGTTCGTCTACAGTAGCAGTTTTTATATTGAGGTTTCACTCTGTTCTCTCCTATATAGATAGATGAATTTGCAACTGTAAATCCAACATGGTTGTAGTAGCTCTTTGAAACTTGACAAAATAAAGGAGTTCTCAGTTTTGTCTCTATGATTTGTTTCCGCTTCATATAGCCCTAAGCAGAGACTGCAGGAAAGCACTTTCATTGAACGGGCTTGCCAAGCTTCCAAGAAATTACGAGTTTCTGAAATACCAGCAAACATTTTTTCACCCAATGTTGGTGATCCGTGGTGGTAATGACAAGTACACAGATCCCACTTGGCTCACCAAATTTTGTTCTTCTAGGTTGAAGCGTTCATTTACAGTAGCAGTTTTTATTTTTAGGTTTCACTCTTTTCTCTCCTATATAAATGATGAATTTGGAACTCTAAATCCAACATGGTTTGTAGTAGCTCTTTGAAACTTGACAAAATAAAGGAGTTCTCAGTTTTGTCTCTATGATTTGTTTCCGCTTCAATTAGCCCTAAGCGGAGACTGTGGAAAAGCACTTTCATTGAGAGGGGTTGCCAAGCTTCCAAGAAATTACGAGTTTCCGAAATACCAGCAAATATTTTTTCACCCAATCTTGATGATACTTGGTGGTAATGATCAGTACACAAATCCCACTTGGCTCACCAAATTTTGTTCTTCTAGGTTGAAGCGTTCTTCTAGAGTAGCCTTTTTTTATGTTTAGGTTTCACTCTTTTCTCTCGTATATAGATAGATGAATTTGGAACTCTAAAACCAACATGGTTTGTAGTGGCTCTTGGAAACTTGACAAAATAAAGGAGTTCTCAGTTTTCTCTCTATGTTTTGTTTCCTCTTAAACTAGACCTAGGCACAGACGGTGGAAAAGCACTTTCCTTGAGAGGGGTTGCCAAGCTTCCAAGAAATTACCAGTTTCCGAAATACCAGCAAATATTTTTTCACCCAATCTTGATGATACTTGGTGGTAATGATCAGTACACAAATCCCACTGACTCACCAAATTTTGTTCTTCTAGGTTGAAGCGTTCATCTACAGTAGCAGTTTTTATATTTATGTTTCACTCTGTTCTCTTCTATATAGATAGATGAATTTGGAACTCTAAAACCAACATGGTTTGTAGTAGCTCTTTGAAACTTGCCAAAATAAAGGAGTTCTCAGTTTTGTCTCTATGATTTGTTTCCGCTTCATATAGCCCTAAGCAGAGACTGCAGGAAAGCACTTTCATTGAAAGTCTTGCCAAGCTTCCAAGAAATTACGAGTTTCTGAAATACCAGCAAACATTTTTTTCACCCAATGTTGTTGATACGTGGTGGTAATGACAAGGACACAGATCCCACTTGGCTCACCAAATTTTGTTCTTCTAGGTTGAAGCGTTCATTTACAGTAGCAGTTTTTATTTTTAGGTTTCACTCTTTTCTCTCCTATATAAATGATGAATTTGGAACTCTAAATCCAACATGGTTTGTACTAGCTCTTTGAAACTTGACAAAATAAAAGAGTTTTAATTTTTTTCTCTATCGTTTGTTTTTTCTTCAAGTAGCCCTAGGAACAGATGGTGGAAAAGCACTTTCATTGAGAAGGATTGCCAGCTTGCAAGAAATGATGATGTTTCCGAAATAGCAGCAAATATTTTTTCACCCAATCTTGATGATACTTGGTGGTAATGATCGGTACACAAATCCCACTAGACTCACCCAATTTTGTTCTTTGTTGTTGCGTTCGTTTTCAGTAGCAGTTTTTATTTTTAGGTTTCACTCTGTTCTCTCCTATATAGATAGATGAATTTGGAACTGTAAATCCAACATGTTTTGTAGTAGCTCTTTGAAACTTGACAAAATATAAGAGTTCTCAGATTTCTCTCTATGGTTTGTTTCCTCTTCAAGTAGCCCTGGCACAGACTGTGGAAAAGCACTTTCATTGAGAGGGGTTGCCAAGCTTCTAAGGAATAACGAGTTTCCAAAATACCAGCAAATATTTTTTCACCCAATCTTGATGATACTTGGTGGTAAGGACAAGGACACAAATCCCACTTGGCTCACCAATTCTGTTCTTCTAGGTTGAAGCATTCGTCTACAGTAGCAGTTTTTATTTTTAGGTTTTACTCTGTTCTC
Source organism: Callospermophilus lateralis (assembly GCF_048772815.1). Lineage (NCBI taxonomy): Eukaryota > Metazoa > Chordata > Mammalia > Rodentia > Sciuridae > Callospermophilus > Callospermophilus lateralis. The sequence continues at coordinate 13,850 of NW_027517492.1, read as the reverse complement.
TCCCATATAGATAGATGAATTTGGAACTCTAAATCCAATATGGTTTGTAGTAGCTCTTTGAAACTTGACAAAAAAAAAGGAGTTCTCACTTTTGTCTCTATGATTTGTTTCCGCTTCAAGTAGCCCTAAGCAGAGACTGTGGAAAAGCACTTTCATTGAGAGGGGTTGCCAAGCTTCCAAGAAATTACGAGTTTCCGAAATACCAGCAAATATTTTTTCACCCAATCTTGATGATATGGGGTGGTAATGACAAGTCCCCACATCCCACTTGGCTCACCAAATTTTGTTCTTCTAGGTTGAAGCGTTCATCTACAGTAGAAGTTTATATATTTAGGTTTCACTCTGTTCTCTGCTATATAGGTAGATGAATTTGGAACTCTAAAGCCAACATGATTTGTAGTAGCTCTTTGAAACTTGACAAAAGAAAGGAGTTCTCAGTTTTGTCTCTATGGTTTGTTTCCTCTTCAAGTAGCCCTTGGCACCGACGGTACAAAAGGACTTTCATTGAGAGGGGTTTCCAAGCTTCAAAGAAATAACGAGTTTCCAAAATACCAGCAAATATTTTTTCACCAAATGTTGATGATACTTGGTGGTAATTATCAGTACAGAAAACCCAATAGGCTCACCAAATTTTGTTTTTCTAGATTGAGGCGTTCGTCTACAGTAGCAGTTTTTATATTGAGGTTTCACTCTGTTCTCTCCTATATAGATAGATGAATTTGCAACTGTAAATCCAACATGGTTGTAGTAGCTCTTTGAAACTTGACAAAATAAAGGAGTTCTCAGTTTTGTCTCTATGATTTGTTTCCGCTTCATATAGCCCTATGCAGAGACTGCAGGAAAGCACTTTCATTGAACGGGCTTGCCAAGCTTCCAAGAAATTACGAGTTTCTGAAATACCAGCAAACATTTTTTCACCCAATGTTGGTGATCCGTGGTGGTAATGACAAGTACACAGATCCCACTTGGCTCACCAAATTTTGTTCTTCTAGGTTGAAGCGTTCATTTACAGTAGCAGTTTTTATTTTTAGGTTTCACTCTTTTCTCTCCTATATAAATGATGAATTTGGAACTCTAAATCCAACATGGTTTGTAGTAGCTCTTTGAAACTTGACAAAATAAAGGAGTTCTCAGTTTTGTCTCTATGATTTGTTTCCGCTTCAAGTAGCCCTAAGCGGAGACTGTGGAAAAGCACTTTCATTGAGAGGGGTTGCCAAGCTTCCAAGAAATTACGAGTTTCCGAAATACCAGCAAATATTTTTTCACCCAATCTTGATGATACTTGGTGGTAATGATCAGTACACAAATCCCACTTGGCTCACCAAATTTTGTTCTTCTAGGTTGAAGCGTTCTTCTAGAGTAGCCTTTTTTTATGTTTAGGTTTCACTCTTTTCTCTCGTATATAGATAGATGAATTTGGAACTCTAAAACCAACATGGTTTGTAGTGGCTCTTGGAAACTTGACAAAATAAAGGAGTTCTCAGTTTTCTCTCTATGTTTTGTTTCCTCTTAAACTAGACCTAGGCACAGACGGTGGAAAAGCACTTTCCTTGAGAGGGGTTGCCAAGCTTCCAAGAAATTACCAGTTTCCGAAATACCAGCAAATATTTTTTCACCCAATCTTGATGATACTTGGTGGTAATGATCAGTACACAAATCCCACTGACTCACCAAATTTTGTTCTTCTAGGTTGAAGCGTTCATCTACAGTAGCAGTTTTTATATTTATGTTTCACTCTGTTCTCTTCTATATAGATAGATGAATTTGGAACTCTAAAACCAACATGGTTTGTAGTCGCTCTTTGAAACTTGCCAAAATAAAGGAGTTCTCAGTTTTGTCTCTATGATTTGTTTCCGCTTCATATAGCCCTAAGCAGAGACTGCAGGAAAGCACTTTCATTGAAAGTCTTGCCAAGCTTCCAAGAAATTACGAGTTTCTGAAATACCAGCAAACATTTTTTTCACCCAATGTTGTTGATACGTGGTGGTAATGACAAGGACACAGATCCCACTTGGCTCACCAAATTTTGTTCTTCTAGGTTGAAGCGTTCATTTACAGTAGCAGTTTTTATTTTTAGGTTTCACTCTTTTCTCTCCTATATAAATGATGAATTTGGAACTCTAAATCCAACATGGTTTGTACTAGCTCTTTGAAACTTGACAAAATAAAAGAGTTTTAATTTTTTCTCTATCGTTTGTTTTTTCTTCAAGTAGCCCTAGGAACAGATGGTGGAAAAGCACTTTCATTGAGAAGGATTGCCAGCTTGCAAGAAATGATGATGTTTCCGAAATAGCAGCAAATATTTTTTCACCCAATCTTGATGATACTTGGTGGTAATGATCGGTACACAAATCCCACTTGACTCACCAAATTTTGTTCTTCTAGGTTGATGCGTTCGTTTTCATTAGCAGTTTTTATTTTTAGGTTTCACTCTGTTCTCTCCTATATAGATAGATGAATTTGGAACTGTAAATCCAACATGTTTTGTAGTAGGTCTTTGAAACTTGAGAAAATAAAGGAGTTCTCAGTTTTCTCTCTATGGTTTGATTCCTCTTCATGTAGCCATGGCAGAGACTGTGGAAGAGGACTTTCATTGAGAGGGGTTGCCAAGCTTCTAAGAAATAACGAGTTTCCGAAATACAAGCAAATATTTTTTCACCCAATCTTGATGATACATGGTGGTAAGGACAAGTACACAATTCCCACTTGGCTCACCAAATTCTCTTCCTCTACGTTGAAGCATTCGTCTACAGTAGCAGTTTTTATTTTTAGGTTTCACTCTGTTCTCTCTTATAGAGATAGATGAATTTGGAACTCTAAATCCAACATGGTTTGTAGTAGCTCTTTGAAACTTGACAAAATAAAGGAGTTCTCAGTTTTGCTCTATGGTTTGTTTGTTCTTCAAGTAGCCCTAGGCACAGACGGTGGAAAAGCACTTTCATTGAGAGGGATTGCCAAGCTTCCAAGAAATTATGATTTTTCCGAAATAGCAGCAAAATTTTTTCACCCAATCTTGATGATACTTGGTGGTAATGATCAGTACACACATCCAACTTGGCTCAAAAATTTTGTTCTTCTAGGTTGAAGCGTTCATCTACAGTAGCAGTTTTTATATTTAGGTTACACTCTGTCTCTCCTATATAGATAGATGAATTTGGAACTCTAAATCCAATATGGTTTGTAGTAGCTCTTTGAAACTTGACAAAATAAAGGAGCTCTCAGTTTTGTCTCTATGATTTGTTCCCGCTTCATGTAGCCCTAAGCAGTGACTGTGGAAAAGCACTTTCATTGAAAGGGGTTTCCAAGCTTCCAAGAAATTACGAGTTTCCGAAATACCAGCAAATATTTTTTCACCCAATCTTGATGATACTTGGTGGTGAAGATCGGTACACAAATCCCACTTGGCTCACCAAAGTTTGTTCTTCTAGGTTGAAGCGTTCGTGTACACTAGCAGTTTTTATATTTAGGTTTCATTCTGTTCTCTCCTATATAGATAGATGAATTTGGAACTCTAAATCCAACATGGTTTGTAGTAGCTCTTTGAAACTTGCCAAAATAAAGGAGTTCTCAGTTTTGTCTCTATGATTTGTTTCCGCTTCATATAGCCCTAAGCAGAGACTGCGGGAAAGCACTTTCATTGAACGGGCTTGCCAAGCTTCCAAGAAATTACGAGTTTCCGAAATACCAGCAAACATTTTTTCACCCAATGTTGATGATACGTGGTGGTAATGACATGTCCACAAATCCCACTTGGCTCACCAAATTTTGTTCTTCCGGGTTGAAGCGTTCTTCTACAGTAGCAGTTTTTATTTTTAGGTTTCACTCTGTTCTCTCCCATATAGATAGATAAATTTGGAACTCAAAATCCAACATGGTTTGTAGTAGCTCTTTGAAACTTGACAAAATAAAGGAGTTCTCAGTTTTCTCTCTATGGTTTGTTTCCTCTTCAAGTAGCCCTAGGCACAGATGGTGGAAAAGCACTTGCATTGAGAGGGATTGCCAAGCTTCCAAGAAATTATGATGTTTCCGAAATAGCAGCAAATATTTTTTCAACCAATCTTGATGATACTTGGTGGTAATGATCAGTACACACATCCCACTTGGCTCAAAAATTTTGTTCTTCTAGGTTGAAGCGTTCATCTACAGTAGCAGTTTTTATATTTAGGTTTCACTCTGTTCTCTGCTATATAGGTAGATGAATTTGGAATTCTAAATCCAACATGATTTGTAGTAGCTCTTTGAAACATGACAAAAGAAAGGAGTTCTCAGTTTTGTCTCTATGGTTTGTTTCCTCTTCAATTAGCCCTAGGCACCTAAGTTGGAAAAGCACTTTCATTGAGAGGGGTTTCCAAGCTTCTAAGAAATAACGAGTTCCCGAAATACCAGCAAATGTTTTTTCACCCAATGTTGATGATCCTTGGTGGTAATGATCAGTACACAAATCCCACTTGGCTCACCAAATTTTGTTCTTCTAGGTTGAAGCGTTCTTCTACAGTAGCAGTTTATATGTTTAGGTTTCACTCTGTTCTCTCGTGTATAGATAGATGAATTTGGCACTCTCATTCCAACATGGTTTGTAGTAGCTCTTTGAAACTTGACAAAGAAAAGGAGTTCTCAGTTTTGTCTCTAGATTTGTTTCCGCTTCATGTAGCCCTAAGCAGAGACTGTGGAAAAGCACTTTCATTGAAAGGGGTTGCCAACCTTCCAAGAAATTCCGAGTTTCCGATATATCAGCAAATATTTTTTCACCCAATCTTGATAATACTTGGTTTTGAAGATCGGTACGCAAATCCCACTTGGCTCACCAAATTTTGTTCTTCTAGGTTGAAGCGTTGGTCTACAGTAGCAGTATTTATATTTAGGTTTCACTCAGTTCTCTCCTATATAGATAGATGAATTTGGAACTCTAAATCCAATATGGTTTGTAGTAGCTCTGTGAAACTTGACAAAATAAAGGCGTTCTCAGTTTTTTCTCTATGATTTGTTTCCGCTTCAAGTAGCCCTAAGCAGAGATGTGGAAAAGCACTTTCATTGAGAGGGTTGCCAAGCTTCTAAGAAATAACGAGTTTCTGCAATACCAGCAAATATTTTTTCAGCCAATGTTGATGATACTTGGTGGTAATGATGAGTACACAATCCCTCCTGGCTCACCAAATTTTGCTCTTCTAGATTGAAGCGTTTCGTATACAGTAGCAGTTTTTATTTTAGGTTTCACTCTGTTCTCTCTATTTAGATAGATGAAATAGGAACCGAAATCCAACAAGATTTGTAGTGGCACTTTGAAACTTGACAAAATAAAGGAGTTCTCAGTTTTGTCTCTATGGTTTGTTTCCTCTTCAAGTAGCCTAGGCACAGATGGTGGAAAAGCACTTACATTGAGAGGGGTTGCCAAGCTTCCAAGAAATGACCAGTTTCCGATATACCAGCAAATATTTTTTCACCCAATCTTGATGATACTTGGTGGTAATGATCGGTACACAAATCCCACTAGACTCACCCAATTTTGTTCTTTGTTGTTGCGTTCGTTTTCAGTAGCAGTTTTTATTTTTAGGTTTCACTCTGTTCTCTCCTATATAGATAGATGAATTTGGAACTCTAAATCCAACATGTTTTGTAGTAGCTCTTTGAAACTTGACAAAATATAAGAGTTCTCAGTTTTCTCTCTATGGTTTGTTTTCCTCTTCAAGTAGCCCTGGCACAGACTGTGGAAAAGCACTTTCATTGAGAGGGGTTGCCAAGCTTCTAAGGAATAACGAGTTTCCAAAATACCAGCAAATATTTTTTCACCCAATCTTGATGACACTTGGTGGTAAGGACAAGGACACAAATCCCACTTGGCTCACCAATTCTGTTCTTCTAGGTTGAAGCATTCGTCTACAGTAGCAGTTTTTATTTTTAGGTTTTACTCTGTTCTCTCCCATATAGATAGATGAATTTGGAACTCTAAATCCAATATGGTTTGTAGTAGCTCTTTGAAACTTGACAAAAAAAAAGGAGTTCTCACTTTTGTCTCTATGATTTGTTTCCGCTTCAAGTAGCCCTAAGCAGAGACTGTGGAAAAGCACTTTCATTGAGAGGGGTTGCCAAGCTTCCAAGAAATTACGAGTTTCCGAAATACTAGCAAATATTTTTTCACCCAATCTTGATGATATGGGGTGGTAATGACAAGTCCACACATCCCACTTGGCTCACCAAATTTTGTTCTTCTAGGTTGAAGCGTTCATCTACAGTAGAAGTTTATATATTTAGGTTTCACTCTGTTCTCTGCTATATAGGTAGATGAATTTGGAACTCTAAAGCCAACATGATTTGTAGTAGCTCTTTGAAACTTGACAAAAGAAAGGAGTTCTCAGTTTTGTCTCTATGGTTTGTTTCCTCTTCAAGTAGCCCTTGGCACCGACGGTACAAAAGGACTTTCATTGAGAGGGGTTTCCAAGCTTCAAAGAAATAACGAGTTTCCAAAATACCAGCAAATATTTTTTCACCAAATGTTGATGATACTTGGTGGTAATTATCAGTACAGAAAACCCAATAGGCTCACCAAATTTTGTTTTTCTAGATTGAGGCGTTCGTCTACAGTAGCAGTTTTTATATTTACGTTTCACTCTGTTCTCTCCTATATAGATAGATGAATTTGCAACTGTAAATCCAACATGGTTGTAGTAGCTCTTTGAAACTTGACAAAATAAAGGAGTTCTCAGTTTTGTCTCTATGATTTGTTCCGCTTCATATAGCCCTAAGCAGAGACTGCAGGAAAGCACTTTCATTGAACGGGCTTGCCAAGCTTCCAAGAAATTACGAGTTTCTGAAATACCAGCAAACATTTTTCACCCAATGTTGGTGATCCGTGGTGGTAATGACAAGTACACAGATCCCACTTGGCTCACCAAAATTTTGTTCTTCTAGGTTGAAGCGTTCATTTACAGTAGCAGTTTTTATTTTTAGGTTTCACTCTTTTCTCTCCTATATAAATGATGAATTTGGAACTCTAAATCCAACATGGTTTGTAGTAGCTCTTTGAAACTTGACAAAATAAAGGAGTTCTCAGTTTTTGTCTCTATGATTTGTTTCCGCTTCAATTAGCCCTAAGCGGAGACTGTGGAAAAGCACTTTCATTGAGAGGGGGTTGCCAAGCTTCCAAGAAATTACGAGTTTCCGAAATACCAGCAAATATTTTTTCACCCAATCTTGATGATACTTGGTGGTAATGATCAGTACACAAATCCCACTTGGCTCACCAAATTTTGTTCTTCTAGGTTGAAGCGTTCTTCTAGAGTAGCCTTTTTTTATGTTTAGGTTTCACTCTTTTCTCTCGTATATAGATAGATGAATTTGGAACTCTAAAACCAACATGGTTTGTAGTGGCTCTTGGAAACTTGACAAAATAAAGGAGTTCTCAGTTTTCTCTCTATGTTTTGTTTCCTCTTAAACTAGACCTAGGCACAGACGGTGGAAAAGCACTTTCCTTGAGAGGGGTTGCCAAGCTTCCAAGAAATTACCAGTTTCCGAAATACCAGCAAATATTTTTTCACCCAATCTTGATGATACTTGGTGGTAATGATCAGTACACAAATCCACTGACTCACCAAATTTTGTTCTTCTAGGTTGAAGCGTTCATCTACAGTAGCAGTTTTTATATTTATGTTTCACTCTGTTCTCTTCTTCTATAGATAGATGAATTTGGAACTCTAAAACCAACATGGTTTGTAGTAGCTCTTTGAAACTTGCCAAAATAAAGGAGTTCTCAGTTTTGTCTCTATGATTTGTTTCCGCTTCATATAGCCCTAAGCAGAGACTGCAGGAAAGCACTTTCATTGAAAGTCTTGCCAAGCTTCCAAGAAATTACGAGTTTCTGAAATACCAGCAAACATTTTTTTCACCCAATGTTGTTGATACGTGGTGGTAATGACAAGGACACAGATCCCACTTGGCTCACCAAATTTTGTTCTTCTAGGTTGAAGCGTTCATTTACAGTAGCAGTTTTTATTTTTAGGTTTCACTCTTTTCTCTCCTATATAAATGATGAATTTGGAACTCTAAATCCAACATGGTTTGTACTAGCTCTTTGAAACTTGACAAAATAAAAGAGTTTTAATTTTTTTCTCTATCGTTTGTTTTTTCTTCAAGTAGCCCTAGGAACAGATGGTGGAAAAGCACTTTCATTGAGAAGGATTGCCAGCTTGCAAGAAATGATGATGTTTCCGAAATAGCAGCAAATATTTTTTCACCCAATCTTGATGATACTTGGTGGTAATGATCGGTACACAAATCCCACTAGACTCACCCAATTTTGTTCTTTGTTGTTGCGTTCGTTTTCAGTAGCAGTTTTTATTTTTAGGTTTCACTCTGTTCTCTCCTATATAGATAGATGAATTTGGAACTGTAAATCCAACATGTTTTGTAGTAGCTCTTTGAAACTTGACAAAATATAAGAGTTCTCAGATTTCTCTCTATGGTTTGTTTCCTCTTCAAGTAGCCCTGGCACAGACTGTGGAAAAGCACTTTCATTGAGAGGGGTTGCCAAGCTTCTAAGGAATAACGAGTTTCCAAAATACCAGCAAATATTTTTTCACCCAATCTTGATGATACTTGGTGGTAAGGACAAGGACACAAATCCCACTTGGCTCACCAATTCTGTTCTTCTAGGTTGAAGCATTCGTCTACAGTAGCAGTTTTTATTTTTAGGTTTTACTCTGTTCTCTCCCATATAGATAGATGAATTTGGAACTCTAAATCCAACATGGTTTGTAGTAGCTCTTTGAAACTTGACAAAAGAAAGGAGTTCTCAGTTTTGTCTTTATGGTTTGTTTCCTCTTTGATTTGCCCTAGGCACCGACGGTGGAAAAGCACTTTCATTGAGAGGGGTTGCCAAGCTTCTAAGAAATAAGGAGTTTCCGAAATACCAGCAATTATTTTTTCACCCAATGTTGATGATACTTGGTGGTAATGATCAGTACACAAAACCCACTTGGCTCACCAAATCTTGTTCTTCTAGATTGAAGCGTTCGTCTACAGCAGCAGTTTTTATATTTAGGTTTCACTCTGTTCTCTCCTATATAGATAGATGAATTTGGAACTCTAAATCCAACATGGTTTGTAGTAGCTCTTTGACACTTGACAAAATAAAGGAGTTCTCAGTTTTGTTTCTATCGTTTGTTTCCTCTTCAAGTATTCCTAGGCACAGACTGTTCAAAAGCATTTTCATTGAGTGCGGTTGCCAAGCTTCTAAGAAATAACGAGTTTCCGAAATACCAGCAAATATTTTTTCACCCAATCTTGATGATACTTGGTGGTAATGATCAGTACAGAAATCACACTTGGCTCACCAAATTTTGTTCTTCTAGGTGGAAGCGTTCTTCTAGAGTAGCAGTTTTTATGTTTAGGTTTCACTCTGATCTCTGCTATATAGATAGATGAATTTGGAACTCTAAATCCAACATGGTTTGTAGTAGCTCTTTGACACTTGACAAAATAAAGGAGTTCTCAGTTTTGTTTCTATCGTTTGTTTCCTCTTCAAGTATTCCTAGGCACAGACTGTTCAAAAGCATTTTCATTGAGTGCGGTTGCCAAGCTTCTAAGAAATAACGAGTTTCCGAAATACCAGCAAATATTTTTTCACCCAATCTTGATGATACTTGGTGGTAATGATCAGTACACAAATCACACTTGGCTCACCAAATTTTGTTCTTCTAGGTGGAAGCGTTCTTCTAGAGTAGCAGTTTTTATGTTTAGGTTTCACTCTGATCTCTGCTATATAGATAGATGAATTTATAACTCTAAATCCAACATGGTTTGTAGTGGCTCTTTGAAACTTGACAAAAGAAAGGAGATCTAAGTTTTGTCTCTATGGTATGTTTTCTCTTCAATTAGAGCTAGGCACCGACGGTGGAAAAGCACTTTCATTGAGAGGGGTTGCCAAGCTTCTAAGAAATAACGAGTTTCCGAAATACCAGCAAATATTTTTTCACCCAATCTTGATGATACTTGGTGGTAAGTACAAGTACACAAATCCCACTTGGCTCACCGAATTTTGTTCTTCTAGGTTGAAGCATTCGTCTACAATAGCAGTTTTTATTTTTAGGTTTTACTCTGTTCTCTCCCATATAGATAGATGAATTTGGAACTCTAAATCCAATATGGTTTGTATTAGCTCTTTGAAACTTGACAAAATAAAGGAGTTTTTAGTTTTGTCTCTATGATTTGTTTCCGCTTCAAGTAGCCCTAAGCAGAGACTGTGGAAAAGCACTTTCATTGAGAGGGGTTGCCAAGCTTCCAAGAAATTACGAGTTTCCGAAATACCAGCAAATATTTTTTCACCCAATCTTGATGATACGTGGTGGTAATGACAAGTCCACAAATCCCACTTGGCTCACCAAATTTTGTTCTTCTAGGTTGAAGCGTTCATTTACAGTAGCAGTTTTTATTTTTAGGTTTCACTCTGTTCTCTCCTATATAGATAGATGAATTTGGAACTCTAAATCCAACATGATTTGTAGTAGCTCTTTGAAACTTGACAAAAGAAAGGAGTTCTCAGTTTTGTCTCTATGGTTTGTTTCCTCTTCAAGTAGCCCTAGGCACCGAAGGTGGAAAAGCACTTTCATTGAGAGGGGTTTCCAAGCTTCTAAGAAATAACGAGTTTCCGAAATACCAGCAAACATTTTTTCACCCAATCTTGATGATAATTGGTGGTAATGATCAGTACACAAATCCCACTTGGCTCACCAAATTTTTTCTTCTAGTTTGAAGCATTCGTTTACAGTAGCAGTTTTTAATTTAGGTTTCACTCTTTTCTCTCCTATATAGATAGATGAATGTGGAACTCTAAATCCTACATGGTTTGTAGTAGCTATTTGAAACTTGACAAAATAAAGGAGGTCTCCGTTTTGTCTCTATGGATTGTTTCCTCTTTAAGTAGCCCTGGGCACTGACTGTGGAAAAGCACTTTCATTGAGAGGGGTTGCCAAGCTTCCAAAAATTACGAGTTTCCGAAATAGCAGCAAATATTTTTTTCACCCAATGTTGATGACACTTGGTGGTAATGATCAGTACCCAAAACCCACTTGGCTCACCAAATTTTGTTCTTCCAGGTTGAAGCGTTCGTCTACAGTAGCAGTTTTTATGTTTAGGTTTCACTCTGTTCTCTGCTATATAGATAGATGAATTTGGAACTCTAAATGCAACATGGATTGTAGTGGCTCTTTGAAACTTGACAAAATAAAGGAGTTCTCAGTTTTGTCTCTATGATTTGTTTCCGCTTCAAGTAGCCCTAAGCAGACACTGTGGAAAAGCACTTTCCTTGAGAGGGGTTGCCAAGCTTCCAAGAAATTACGAGTTTCCGAAATACCAGCAAATATTTTTTCACAGAATCTTGATGATACGTGGTGGTAATGACAAGTCCACAAATCCCACTTGGCTCACCAAATTTTGTTCTTCTAGGTTGAAACGTTCGTTTACAGTAGCAGTTTTTATTTTTAGGTTTCACTCTGTTCTCTCCTATATAGATAGAAGAATTTGGACTCTAAATCCAACATGGTTTGTAGTAGCTCTTTGAAACTTGACAAAAGAAAGGAGTTCTCAGTTTTGTCTTTATGGTTTGTTTCCTCTTCGATTTGCCCTAGGCACCGACGGTGGAAAAGCACTTTCATTGAGAGGGGTTGCCAAGCTTCTAAGAAATAAGGAGTTTCCGAAATACCAGCAATTATTTTTTCACCCAATGTTGATGATACTTGGTGGTAATGATCAGTACACAAAACCCACTTGGCTCACCAAATCTTGTTCTTCTAGATTGAAGCGTTCGTCTACAGCAGCAGTTTTTATATTTAGGTTTCACTCTGTTCTCTCCTATATAGATAGATGAATTTGGAACTCTAAATCCAACATGGTTTGTAGTAGCTCTTTGACACTTGACAAAATAAAGGAGTTCTCAGTTTTGTTTCTATCGTTTGTTTCCTCTTCAAGTATTCCTAGGCACAGACTGTTCAAAAGCATTTTCATTGAGTGCGGTTGCCAAGCTTCTAAGAAATAACGAGTTTCCGAAATACCAGCAAATATTTTTTCACCCAATCTTGATGATACTTGGTGGTAATGATCAGTACACAAATCACACTTGGCTCACCAAATTTTGTTCTTCTAGGTGGAAGCGTTCTTCTAGAGTAGCAGTTTTTATGTTTAGGTTTCACTCTGATCTCTGCTATATAGATAGATGAATTTGGAACTCTAAATCCAACATGGTTTGTAGTAGCTCTTTGACACTTGACAAAATAAAGGAGTTCTCAGTTTTGTTTCTATCGTTTGTTTCCTCTTCAAGTATTCCTAGGCACAGACTGTTCAAAAGCATTTTCATTGAGTGCGGTTGCCAAGCTTCTAAGAAATAACGAGTTTCCGAAATACCAGCAAATATTTTTTCACCCAATCTTGATGATACTTGGTGGTAATGATCAGTACACAAATCACACTTGGCTCACCAAATTTTGTTCTTCTAGGTGGAAGCGTTCTTCTAGAGTAGCAGTTTTTATGTTTAGGTTTCACTCTGATCTCTGCTATATAGATAGATGAATTTATAACTCTAAATCCAACATGGTTTGTAGTGGCTCTTTGAAACTTGACAAAAGAAAGGAGATCTAAGTTTTGTCTCTATGGTTTGTTTTCTCTTCAATTAGAGCTAGGCACCGACGGTGGAAAAGCACTTTCATTGAGAGGGGTTGCCAAGCTTCTAAGAAATAACGAGTTTCCGAAATACCAGCAAATATTTTTTCACCCAATCTTGATGATACTTGGTGGTAAGTACAAGTACACAAATCCCACTTGGCTCACCGAATTTTGTTCTTCTAGGTTGAAGCATTCGTCTACAATAGCAGTTTTTATTTTTAGGTTTTACTCTGTTCTCTCCCATATAGATAGATGAATTTGGAACTCTAAATCCAATATGGTTTGTATTAGCTCTTTGAAACTTGACAAAATAAGGAGTTTTTAGTTTTGTCTCTATGATTTGTTTCCGCTTCAAGTAGCCCTAAGCAGAGACTGTGGAAAAGCACTTTCATTGAGAGGGGTTGCCAAGCTTCCAAGAAATTACGAGTTTCCGAAATACCAGCAAATATTTTTTCACCCAATCTTGATGATACGTGGTGGTAATGACAAGTCCACAAATCCCACTGGCTCACCAAATTTTGTTCTTCTAGGTTGAAGCGTTCATTTACAGTAGCAGTTTTTATTTTTAGGTTTCACTCTGTTCTCTCCTATATAGATAGATGAATTTGGAACTCTAAATCCAACATGATTTGTAGTAGCTCTTTGAAACTTGACAAAAGAAAGGAGTTCTCAGTTTTGTCTCTATGGTTTGTTTCCTCTTCAAGTAGCCCTAGGCACCGAAGGTGGAAAAGCACTTTCATTGAGAGGGGTTTCCAGCTTCTAAGAAATAACGAGTTTCCGAAATACCAGCAAACATTTTTTCACCCAATCTTGATGATAATTGGTGGTAATGATCAGTACACAAATCCCACTTGGCTCACCAAATTTTTTCTTCTAGTTTGAAGCATTCGTTTACAGTAGCAGTTTTTAATTTAGGTTTCACTCTTTTCTCTCCTATATAGATAGATGAATGTGGAACTCTAAATCCTACATGGTTTGTAGTAGCTATTTGAAACTTGACAAATAAAGGAGGTCTCGTTTTGTCTCTATGATGTTTCCTCTTTAAGTAGCCTTGGGCACTGACTGTGGAAAAGCACTTTCATTGAGAGGGGTTGCCAAGCTTCCAAAATTACGAGTTCCGAAATAGCAGCAAATATTTTTTTCACCCAATGTGATGACACTTGGTGGTAATGATCAGTACCCAAAACCACTTGGCTCACCAA
>NW_027517491.1:0-43047 GCF_048772815.1 Callospermophilus lateralis | reverse complement strand
TCAGCCCAGTGCTGTCCCATGGCCGCCAGGACACCTCCTCTGCACTCCCTGCCCAGCCCAGTGCTGTCCCATGGCCCCCAGAAGACCTGCCTTGTACTCCCTGCCCAGTCCAGTGCTGTCCCATGGACCCCAGGAGACCTCCTCTGCACTCCCTGCCCAGCCCAGTGCTGTCACATGGCTCATTCGGAGACCTCCTCTGAACTCCCTGCCCAACCCGAGCTGTCTTTTGGTTCATTTGGAGACCTCCTCTGCACTCCCTGCCCAGCCCAGTGCTGTCCCATGGCCCCCAGGAGACCTACCTTCTACTCCCTGCCAGCCCAGTGCTGTCCCATGGCAACCAGGACACCGCCTCTGTACTCCCTGCTCAGCCCAGTGCTGTCCATGGCCCCCAGGAAACCTCCTCTGCACACCCTGCCCAGCCCAGTGCTGTCCCATGGCGCGCAGGTGACCTTCACTGCACTCCCTGCCCAGCCCAGTGCTGTCCCGTGGCCCCCAGGAGATTTCCTCTGCACTCCCTGCCCAGCCCAGTCCTTTCCCATGGCTTATTTGGAGACCTCCTCTGCACTCCCTGCCCAGCCCAGTGCTGTCCCACGGCCCCCAAGAGACCTCCTCTGTACTCTCTGCTCAACCCAGTGCTGTCCATGGCCCCCAGGAGACCTCCTCTGCACTCCCTGCCCATCCCAGCGCTGTCCCATGGCAACCAGGCAACCTGCCTTGTACTCCCTGGCCAGCCCAGTGCTGTCCCATGACCGCCAGGAGACCTCCTCTGCACTCCCTGCCCAGCCCAGTGCTGTCCCATGGCCCTCAGGAGACCTCCTCTGTACTCTATGCCCAGCCCAGTGCTGTCCCATGGCCCCCAGGAGACCTCCTTTGCTCTCCCTGCGCAGCCCAGTGCTGTCCCATGGCCCTCAGGAGACCTTCTCTGCACTCCAGGCCCAGCCCAGTGCTGTCCCGTTGCCCCCAGGAGATCTCCGCTGCACTCCCTGCCCAGCCCAGTGCTTTCCCATGGCTCATTTGGAGACCTCCTCTGCACTCCCTGCCCAGCCTAGTGCTGTCCCATGGCCTCCAACAGACCTCCTCTGTACTCTCTGCCCAGCCCGGTGCTGTCCCGTGGCCCGCAGCAGAACTCCTCTGCACTCCCTGCCCATCCCAGCGCTGTCCCATGGCACCCAGGAGACCTGCCTTGTACTCCCTGGCAACCCCAGTGCAGTCCCATGGCCGCCAGGAGACCTCCTCTGCAATCCCTGCCCAGCCCAGTGCTGTCCCATGGCCCCCAGGTGACCTTCTCTGCACTCTCTACCCAGCCCAGTAGTGACCCATGACACCAAGACCTTCTGTGCACTCTCAGCCCAGCCCAGTGCTGTCCCATGGCCCCAGAAGACCTCCTCTGCACTCCCTGCCCTTCCCAGTGCTGTCCCATGGCTCAGGTGGAGACCTGCTCTGCAATCTCTGCCCAGCCCAGTGGTGACCCATGAACTCAGGTGACATTCTGTGCACTCCCTGCCCAGCCCAGTGCTGTCCCAAGGCCCCCAGGAGACCTTCTCTGCACTCTCTACCCAGCCCAATGCTGACCCATGACCCCAGGTGACCTTCTGTGCACTCTCTGCACAGCCCAGTGGTGAACCATGACCCCCAGGAGACATTATCTTCACTCTCTACCCATCCAGTGGTGACCCATGACCCTAGGTGACCTTCTGTGCACTCCCTGCCCAGCCCAGTGCTGTCACATGGCCCTCAGGAGACCTCCTCTGTATTCTTGACCCAGCCCAGTGTGGTCCCATGCCCCAGGAGACGTCCTCTGCACTCTCCTCCAAGCCCAGTGCTGTCCCATGGCACCCCGGAGACCTGCTCTGCACTCCCTGCCAAGCCCAGTGCTTTCCCATGGCCCCAGAAGACCTCCTCTTCTCTTCCGGCAGAGCCCAGTGCTGTCCCAAGGCCCCCAGGAGACCTCCTCTGCACTCCCTGCCCAGCCCAGTGCTGTCCCATGGCCCTCAGGAGACCTCCTCTGCACTCCGTGCGCAGCCCAGTGTTGCCCCATGGCCACAGGTTACCTCCTCTGCACTCCCTGTCCTGCCCAGTGCTGTCCCATGGCCCCCAGGAGACCTCCTCTGTACACTCTGCCGAGCCCAGTGCTGTCCCATGGCTCCCAGAAGACCTCCCCTGTACTCTCTGCCAAGCCCAGTGCTGTCCCATGGCCCCCAGGAGACCTCCTCTGCACTCCCTGCCCAGCCCAGTGCTGTCCCATGGCGCCCAGGAGACCTAAACTGCAATCCCTGCCCAGCCCAGTGCTGTTCCATGGCCCCCAAAGACCTACTCTGCACTCCGTGCCCATCCCAGCGCTACCCGTGGCATGCAGGAGACGTACGTTGTACTCCCTGGCCAGCCCAGTGCTGTCCCATGGCCCCCAGGAGACCTCCTCTGCACTCCCTGCACAGCCCAGTGCTGTCCGATGGCCCACAGGAGACCTCCTCTGCACTCCCTACCCACCCCAGTGGTGACCTTCTGTGAAGTCCCTGCCCAGCCCAGTGCTGCCCAAGTCCCCCAGGAGACCTCCTCTGCACTCCCTACCCACCCCAGTAGTGACCCATGACCCCAGGGGACCTTCTGTGCACTCCCTGCCCAGCCTAGTCCTGTGCCTTGGCCCTCAGGAGACCTCCTCTGTACTCTCTGCCCAGCCCAGTGCTGTCCAATGGCCCCCAGAAGATCTCCTCTGCACTCTCTGTCCAGCCCAGTGCTGTGCCATGGCCCCCAGGAGACCTCCTCTGCACTCCCTGCCCAGCCCAGTGCTGTCCCATGGCCCCCAGAAGACCTCCTCTGCACTCCCTACCCAGCCAGTGCTGTCCCATGGCCCCCAGACAACCTCCTCTGCACTCCCTGCCTAGCCCAGTGCTGTCGCATGGCCCCCAGGAGACCTCCTCTGCACTCCCTGCGCAGACCAGTGCTGTCCCATGGCCCCTAGCAGACCTCTTCTGCACTCCCTGCCCTGCCCAGTGCTGTCCCATGGCCGCCAGGAGACCTCCTCTGAACTCCCTGCCCAGCCCAGTGCTGTCCCACGCCCCCCAGGAGACCTCCTCTGCACTCCCTGCGCAGCCCAGTGCTCTCCCATGGCCACCAGGTGACCTCCTCTGCACTCCCTGCCCTGCCCAGTGCTGTCTCATGGCCCCAGGAAACCTCCTCTGTACTCTCTGCAAATCCCAGTGCTGTCCCATGGCCCCCAGGAGACCTCCCTTGTACTCTCTGCCCAGCCCAGTGCTGTCCCATGTCCCAGGAAACCTCCTCTCTACTCTGTGCCGAGCCCAGTGCTGTCCCATGGCCCCCAGGAGACCTCCCTTGTACTCTCTGCCCAGCCCAGTGCTGTCCCAGGGCCCCCAGGAGACCTCCTCTGCACTCCCTGCCCAGCCCAGTGCTGTCCCATGGTGCCCAGGAACCTTCACTGCACTCCCTGCCCAGCCCAGTGCTGTGCCATGGCCCCCAGAGACCTCCTCTGCACTCCGTGTCCATTCCAGCGCTGTCCCATGGCATCCAGGAGATCTGCCTTGTACTCCGTGGCCACCACAGTGCTGTCCCATGGCCTCCAAGAGATCTCCTCTGAACTCTCTGCCAGGCCAGTGGTGTCCCATGGCTTCCAGGAGACCTACTCAGAACTCCCTGCCAAGCCAAGTGTTGTCCCGTGGCCCCCAGAAGACCTCCTCTGCACTCCCTGCCCAGCCCAGTACTGTCCCATGGACCCCAGGAGACTCCTCTGTACTCGCTGCTCAGCCCAGTGCTGTCCCATGGCCGCCAGGAGACCTCCTCAGAACTCCCTGCCCAGCCCAGTACTGTCCGTGGCCCTCAAAAGACTTCCTCTGTATTCTCTACCCAGCCCAGTGCTGTCCCATGGCGCCCAGGTGACCTTCACTGCACTCCCTGCCCAGACCAGTGCTGTCCCGTGGCCCCCAGGAGATTTCCTCTGCACTCCCGGCACAGCCAGGTCCTTTCCCATGGCTTATCTGGAGACCTCCTCTTCAATCCCTGCCCAGCCCATTGCTGTTCCATGGCCCCCAAGAGACCTCCTCTTTACTCTCTGCCCAGACCAGTGCTGTCCCATGGCCCCCAGGAGACCTCCTCTGCACTCCCTGCCCATCCCAGTGCTGTCCCATGGCAACCAGGCAACCTGCCTTGAACTCCCTGGCCAGCCCAGTGCTGTCCCATGACCGACAGGAGACCTCCTCTGCACTCCCTGCCCAGCCCAGTGCTGTCCCATGGCCCTCAGGAGACCTCCTCTGTACTCTATGCCCAGCCCAGTGCTGTCCCATGGCCCCAGGAGACCTCCTTTGCTCACCCTGCGCAGACCAGTGCTGTCCCATGGCCCTCAGGAGACCTTCTCTGCACTCCAGGCCCAGCCCAGTGCTGTCCCGTTGCCCCCAGGAGATATCCTCTGCACTCCCTGCCCAGCCCAGTGCTTTCCCATGGCTCATTTGGTGACCTCCTCTACACTCCCTGCCCAGCCTAGTGCTGTCCCATGGCCCCCAACAGACCTCCTCTGTACTCTCTGCCCAGCCCGTGCTGTCCCATGGCCCGCAGCAGAACTCCTCTGCACTCTCTGCCCATCCCAGCGCTGTCCCATGGCACCCAGGCGACCTGCCTTGTACTCCCTGGCAACCCCAGTGCAGTCCCATGGCCGCCAGGAGACCTCCTCGGCACTCCCTGCCCTGCCCACAGCTATCCCATGGCCCCCAGGAGACCTCCTCCGTACTCTCTGCTCAGCCCAGTGCTGTCCCATGGCGCCCAGGTGACCTTCACTGCACTCCCTGCCCAGCCCAGTGCTGTCCGTGGCCCCCAGGAGATTTCCTCTGCACTCCCTGCCCAGCCCAGTCCTTTCCCATGGCTTATTGGGAGACCTCCTCTGCACTCCCTGCCCAGCCCAGTGCTGTCCCATGGCCCCCAAGAGACCTCCTCTGTACTCTCTGCCCAGCCCAGTGCTGTCCCATGGCCCCCAGGAGACCTCCTCTGCACTCCCTGCCCAGCCCATTGCTTTCACATGGCTCATTTGGAGACCTCCTCTGCACGCCCTGCCCAGCCCAGTGCTGTCCCATGGCCCCCAGGTGACCTTCTCTGCACTCTCTTCCCAGCCCAGTAGTGACCCATGACACCAAGACCTTCTGTGCACTCTCAGCCCAGCCCAGTGGTGACCCATGACCCCAGGTGACCTTCTGTACACTCCCTGCCAAGCCCAGTGCTGTCCCATGGCCCCAGAAGACCTCCTCTGCACTCCGTGCCCATCCCAGTGCTGTCCCATGGCTCATGTGGAGACCTCCTCTGCACTCTCTGCCCAGCCCAGTGGTGACCCATGAACCCAGGTGACATTCTGTGCACTCCCTGCCCATCCCAGTGCTGTCCCATGGCCCTCAGGAGACCTCCTCTGTACTCTCTGCCCAGCCCAGTGCTGTCCCATGGCCCCCAGGAGAGCTCCTTTGCCCTCCCTGCGCAGTCCAGTGCTCTCCCAAGGCCCCCAGGAGACCTTCTCTGCACTCCAGGCCCAACCCAGTGCTGTCCCGTGGCACTCAGGAGATCTCCTCTGTACTCTCTGCCCAGCCCAGTGCTGTCCCATGGCCCCCAAGAGACCTCCTCTGTACTCTCTGCCCAGCCCAGGTGCTGTCCCATGGCCCCCAGGAGACCTCCTCTGCACTCCCTGCCCAGCCCATTGCTTTCACATGGCTCATTTGGAGACCTCCTCTGCACTCCCTGCCCAGCCTAGTGCTGTCCCATGGCGCCCAACAGACCTCCTCTGTACTCTATGCCTAGCCCGGTGCTGTCTGATGGCCCGCAGCAGACCTCCTCTGCACTCCCTGCCCATCCCAGTGCTGTCGCATGGCTCATGTGGAGACCTCCTCTGCACTCCCTGCCCAGCCCAGTGCTGTCCCATGGCCCCCAGGACACCTCCTCTGCACTCCCTGACCAGCCTAGTGCTGTCCCATGCCCCCAGAGACCTCCTCTGCACTCCCTGCCCATCCCAGCTTGTCCCATGGACCCCCGGAGACCTGCCTTATACTACCTGCCCAGCCCAGTGCTGTCCCATTGCCCCCAAAAGATCTCCTCTACACTCCCTGCCCAGCCCAGTGCTGTCCCATGGCTCATTTGGAAACATCCTCGGCACTCCGTGCCCAGCCCAGTGCTGTCCCATGGCTCATTTGGAAACCTCCTCTGCACTCCCTGCCCAGACCAGGCGCTATCCCATGACTCCCAGGAGACCACCTCTGTACACTCTGCCCAGCCAAGTGAAGTCCCCTGGCCTCCAGGAGACCTCCTCTGCACTCTCTGCCCAACCCAGCGCTGTACCATGGCCCCCAGGAGACCTGCCTTGTACTCCCTGGCCAGCCCAGTGCTGTCCCATGGCCCCCATGAGACGTCCACTGAACTCCCTGCCCAGCCCAGTGCTGTCCCATGCCCCCCAGGAGACCTCCTCTGCACTCCCTGCCCAGCCCAGTGCTGTCCCATGGCCCCCAGGTGACCTTCTCTGCACTCTCTTCCCAGCCCAGTAGTGACCCCTGACACCAAGACCTTCTGTGCACTCTCTACCCCAGCCCAGTGGTGACCCATGACCCCAGGTGACCTTCTGTACACTCCCTGCCAAGCCCAGTGCTGTCCCATGGCCCCAGAAGACCTCCTCTGCACTCCCTGCCCATCCCAGTGCTGTCCCATGGCTCATGTGGAGACCTCCTCTGCACTCTCTGCCCAGCCCAGTGGTGACCCATGAACCCAGGTGACATTCTGTGCACTCCCTGCCCAGCCCAGTGCTGTCCCAAGGCCCCCAGGAGACCTTCTCTGCACTCTCTACCCAGCCCAATCTGACCCATGACCCCAGGTGACCTTCTGTGCACTCCCTACGCAGCCCAGTGGTGAACCATGACCCCCAGGAGACCTTCTCTTCACTCTCAACCCATCCCAGTGGTGACCTATGGCCCCAGGTAACCTTCTGTGCACTCCCTGCCCAGCCCAGTGCTGTCACATGGCCCTCAGGAGACCTCCACTGTACTCTTGACCCAGCACAGTGCTGTCCCATGGCCCCAGGAGACGTCCTCTGCACCCTCCTCCCAGCCCAGTGCTGTCCCATGGCACCCAGGAGACCTGCTCTGCACTCCCTGCTAATCCCAGTGCTTTCCCATGGCCCCAGAAGACCTCCTCTGCACTTCCTGCAGAGCCCAGTGCTGTCCCAAGGCCCCCAGGAGACCTCCTCTGCACTCCCTGCCCAGCCCAGTGCTGTACCATGGCCCTCAGGAGACCTCCTCTGCACTCCCTGCGCAGCCCAGTGTTGCCCCATGGCCACAGGTTACCTCCTCTGCACTCCCTGTCCTGCCCAGTGCTGTCCCATGGCCTCCAGGAGACCTCCTCTGTACTCTCTGCCGAGCCCAGTGCTGTCCCATGGCCCCCAGGAGACCACCCCTGTACTCTCTGCCCAGCACAGTGGTGTCCCATGGCCCCCAGGAGACCTCCTCTGCACTCCCTGCGCAGACCAGTGCTGTCCCTTGGCCCCTAGGAGAACTCCTCTGCACTCCCTGCCCTGCCCAGTGCTATCCCATGGCCCCCAGGAGAACTCCTCTGCTCTCCCTGCGCAGCCCAGTGCTGTCACATGGCCACCAGGTGACCTCCTCTGTACTCCCCTGCCCTGCCCAGTGCTGTCCCATGGACCCCAGGAGACCTCCTCTGTACTCTCTGATCAGCCCAGTGCTGTCCCATGGCCCCCAGGAGACCTTCACTGCACTCCCTGCCCAGTCCAGTGCTGTGCCATGGCCCCCAGAGAACGCCTCTGCACTCCGTGCCCATTCCAGCGCTGTCCCATGGCATCCAGGAGATCTGCCTTGTATTCCGTGGCCACCACAGTGCTGTCCCATGGCCTCCAGGAGACCTCCTCTGTACTCTCTTGCCCAGCCGAGTGCTGTCCCATGGCCCCCAGGAGACCTCCTCTGTACTCTCTGCCCAGCCCTGTGCTGTCCCATGGCCGCCAGGAGACCTCCTCAGAACTCCCTGCCAAGCCCAATACTGTCACGGGGCCCCCAAAAGACCTCCTCTGTACCTCTGCCCAGCCCAGTGCTGTCCCATGGCCCCCAGGAGACTCCTCTGCACACCCCTGCCCATCCCAATGCTGTCCCATGGCTCATGTGGAGAACTCGTCTGCACACCCTGCCCATCCCAGCGCTGTCCCATGGCACCCAGGCAACCTGCCTTGTACTCCCTGGCCACATCAGTGGAGTCCCATGGCTGCCAGGAGGACTCCTCTTCACTCCGTGCCCAGCCCACTGCTGTCCCGTGGCCCCCAGAAGACCTCCTCTGCACTCCCTTCCCAGCCCAGTGCTGTCCCATGGACCCCAGGAGACCTCCTCTGTACTCTCTCCTCAGCCCAGTGCTGTCCCATGGCGCGCAGGTGACCTTCACTGCACTCCCTGCCCAGCCCAGTGCTGTCCCATGGACCCCAGGAGACCTCCTCTGTACTCTCTGCTCAGCCCAGTGCTGTCCCATGGCCGCCAGGACACCTCCTCTGCACTCCCTGCCCAGCCCAGTGCTGTCCATGGCCCCCAGAAGACCTGCCTTGTACTCCCTGCCCAGTCCAGTGCTGTCCCATGGACCCCAGGAGACCTCCTCTGCACTCCCTGCCCAGCCCAGTGCTGTCACATGGCTCATTCGGAGACCTCCTCTGAACTCCCTGCCCAACCCGAGCTGTCTTTTGGTTCATTTGGAGACCTCCTCTGCACTCCCTGCCCAGCCCAGTGCTGTCCCATGGCCCCCAGGAGACCTACCTTCTACTCCCTGCCAGCCCAGTGCTGTCCCATGGCAACCAGGACACCGCCTCTGTACTCCCTGCTCAGCCCAGTGCTGTCCCATGGCCCCCAGGAAACCTCCTCTGCACACCCTGCCCAGCCCAGTGCTGTCCCATGGCGCGCAGGTGACCTTCACTGCACTCCCTGCCCAGCCAGTGCTGTCCCGTGGCCCCCAGGAGATTTCCTCTGCACTCCCCTGCCCAGCCCAGTCCTTTCCCATGGCTTATTTGGAGACCTCCTCTGCACTCCCTGCCCAGCCCAGTGCTGTCCCACGGCCCCCAAGAGACCTCCTCTGTACTCTCTGCTCAACCCAGTGCTGTCCATGGCCCCCAGGAGACCTCCTCTGCACTCCCTGCCCATCCCAGCGCTGTCCCATGGCAACCAGGCAACCTGCCTTGTACTCCCTG
This sequence comes from Callospermophilus lateralis, assembly GCF_048772815.1. NCBI lineage: Eukaryota > Metazoa > Chordata > Mammalia > Rodentia > Sciuridae > Callospermophilus > Callospermophilus lateralis. The sequence goes on along the minus strand of NW_027517491.1, from coordinate 33,845 downwards.
GCCAGCCCAGTGCTGTCCCATGACCGCCAGGAGACCTCCTCTGCACTCCCTGCCCAGCCCAGTGCTGTCCCATGGCCCTCAGGAGACCTCCTCTGTACTCTATGCCAGCCCAGTGCTGTCCCATGGCCCCCAGGAGACCTCCTTTGCTCTCCCTGCGCAGCCCAGTGCTGTCCCATGGCCCTCAGGAGACCTTCTCTGCACTCCAGGCCCAGCCCAGTGCTGTCCCGTTGCCCCCAGGAGATCTCCGCTGCACTCCCTGCCCAGCCCAGTGCTTTCCCATGGCTCATTTGGAGACCTCCTCTGCACTCCCTGCCCAGCCTAGTGCTGTCCCATGGCCTCCAACAGACCTCCTCTGTACTCTCTGCCCAGCCCGGTGCTGTCCCGTGGCCCGCAGCGAACTCCTCTGCACTCCCTGCCCATCCCAGCGCTGTCCCATGGCACCCAGGAGACCTGCCTTGTACTCCCTGGCAACCCCAGTGCAGTCCCATGGCCGCCAGGAGACCTCCTCTGCAATCCCTGCCCAGCCCAGTGCTGTCCCATGGCCCCCAGGTGACCTTCTCTGCACTCTCTACCCAGCCCAGTAGTGACCCATGACACCAAGACCTTCTGTGCACTCTCAGCCCAGCCCAGTGCTGTCCCATGGCCCCAGAAGACCTCCTCTGCACTCCCTGCCCTTCCCAGTGCTGTCCCATGGCTCAGGTGGAGACCTGCTCTGCAATCTCTGCCCAGCCCAGTGGTGACCCATGAACTCAGGTGACATTCTGTGCACTCCCTGCCCAGCCCAGTGCTGTCCCAAGGCCCCCAGGAGACCTTCTCTGCACTCTCTACCCAGCCCAATGCTGACCCATGACCCCAGGTGACCTTCTGTGCACTCTCTGCACAGCCCAGTGGTGAACCATGACCCCCAGGAGACATTATCTTCACTCTCTACCCATCCCAGTGGTGACCCATGACCCTAGGTGACCTTCTGTGCACTCCCTGCCCAGCCCAGTGCTGTCACATGGCCCTCAGGAGACCTCCTCTGTATTCTTGACCCAGCCCAGTGTGGTCCCATGGCCCCAGGAGACGTCCTCTGCACTCTCCTCCAAGCCCAGTGCTGTCCCATGGCACCCCGGAGACCTGCTCTGCACTCCTGCCAAGCCCAGTGCTTTCCCATGGCCCCAGAAGACCTCCTCTTCTCTTCCGGCAGAGCCCAGTGCTGTCCCAAGGCCCCCAGGAGACCTCCTCTGCACTCCCTGCCCAGCCCAGTGCTGTCCCATGGCCCTCAGGAGACCTCCTCTGCACTCCGTGCGCAGCCCAGTGTTGCCCCATGGCCACAGGTTACCTCCTCTGCACTCCCTGTCCTGCCCAGTGCTGTCCCATGGCCCCCAGGAGACCTCCTCTGTACACTCTGCCGAGCCCAGTGCTGTCCCATGGCTCCCAGAAGACCTCCCCTGTACTCTCTGCCAAGCCCAGTGCTGTCCCACGGCCCCCAGGAGACCTCCTCTGCACTCCCTGCCCAGCCCAGTGCTGTCCCATGGCGCCCAGGAGACCTAAACTGCAATCCCTGCCCAGCCCAGTGCTGTTCCATGGCCCCCAAAGACCTACTCTGCACTCCGTGCCCATCCCAGCGCTACCCGTGGCATGCAGGAGACGTACGTTGTACTCCCTGGCCAGCCCAGTGCTGTCCCATGGCCCCCAGGGAGACCTCCTCTGCACTCCCTGCACAGCCCAGTGCTGTCCGATGGCCCACAGGAGACCTCCTCTGCACTCCCTACCCACCCCAGTGGTGACCTTCTGTGAAGTCCCTGCCCAGCCCAGTGCTGCCCAAGTCCCCCAGGAGACCTCCTCTGCACTCCCTACCCACCCCAGTAGTGACCCATGACCCCAGGGGACCTTCTGTGCACTCCCTGCCCAGCCTAGTCCTGTGCCTTGGCCCTCAGGAGACCTCCTCTGTACTCTCTGCCCAGCCCAGTGCTGTCCAATGGCCCCCAGAAGATCTCCTCTGCACTCTCTGTCCAGCCCAGTGCTGTGCCATGGCCCCCAGGAGACCTCCTCTGCACTCCCTGCCCAGCCCAGTGCTGTCCCATGGCCCCCAGAAGACCTCCTCTGCACTCCCTACCCAGCCAGTGCTGTCCCCATGGCCCCCAGACAACCTCCTCTGCACTCCCTGCCTAGCCCAGTGCTGTCGCATGGCCCCCAGGAGACCTCCTCTGCACTCCCTGCGCAGACCAGTGCTGTCCCATGGCCCCTAGCAGACCTCTTCTGCACTCCCTGCCCTGCCCAGTGCTGTCCCCATGGCCGCCAGGAGACCTCCTCTGAACCCCCTGCCCAGCCCAGTGCTGTCCCACGCCCCCCAGGAGACCTCCTCTGCACTCCCTGCGCAGCCCAGTGCTCTCCCATGGCCACCAGGTGACCTCCTCTGCACTCCCTGCCCTGCCCAGTGCTGTCTCATGGCCCCAGGAAACCTCCTCTGTACTCTCTGCAAATCCCAGTGCTGTCCCATGGCCCCCAGGAGACCTCCCTTGTACTCTCTGCCCAGCCCAGTGCTGTCCCATGTCCCAGGAAACCTCCTCTCTACTCTGTGCCGAGCCCAGTGCTGTCCCATGGCCCCCAGGAGACCTCCCTTGTACTCTCTGCCCAGCCCAGTGCTGTCCCAGGGCCCCCAGGAGACCTCCTCTGCACTCCCTGCCCAGCCCAGTGCTGTCCCATGGTGCCCAGGAACCTTCACTGCACTCCCTGCCCAGCCCAGTGCTGTGCCATGGCCCCCAGAGACCTCCTCTGCACTCCGTGTCCATTCCAGCGCTGTCCCATGGCATCCAGGAGATCTGCCTTGTACTCCGTGGCCACCACAGTGCTGTCCCATGGCCTCCAAGAGATCTCCTCTGAACTCTCTGCCAGGCCAGTGGTGTCCCATGGCTTCCAGGAGACCTACTCAGAACTCCCTGCCAAGCCAAGTGTTGTCCCGTGGCCCCCAGAAGACCTCCTCTGCACTCCCTGCCCAGCCCAGTACTGTCCCATGGACCCCAGGAGACCTCCTCTGTACTCGCTGCTCAGCCCAGTGCTGTCCCATGGCCGCCAGGAGACCTCCTCAGAACTCCCTGCCCAGCCCAGTACTGTCCCGTGGCCCTCAAAAGACTTCCTCTGTATTCTCTACCCAGCCCAGTGCTGTCCCATGGCGCCCAGGTGACCTTCACTGCACTCCTGCCCAGACCAGTGCTGTCCCGTGGCCCCCAGGAGATTTCCTCTGCACTCCCGGCACAGCCAGGTCCTTTCCCATGGCTTATCTGGAGACCTCCTCTTCAATCCCTGCCCAGCCCATTGCTGTTCCATGGCCCCCAAGAGACCTCCTCTTTACTCTCTGCCCAGACCAGTGCTGTCCCATGGCCCCCAGGAGACCTCCTCTGCACTCCCTGCCCATCCCAGTGCTGTCCCATGGCAACCAGGCAACCTGCCTTGAACTCCCTGGCCAGCCCCAGTGCTGTCCCATGACCGACAGGAGACCTCCTCTGCACTCCCTGCCCAGCCCAGTGCTGTCCCATGGCCCTCAGGAGACCTCCTCTGTACTCTATGCCCAGCCCAGTGCTGTCCCATGGCCCCAGGAGACCTCCTTTGCTCACCCTGCGCAGACCAGTGCTGTCCCATGGCCCTCAGGAGACCTTCTCTGCACTCCAGGCCCAGCCCAGTGCTGTCCCGTTGCCCCCAGGAGATATCCTCTGCACTCCCTGCCCAGCCCAGTGCTTTCCCATGGCTCATTTGGTGACCTCCTCTACACTCCCTGCCCAGCCTAGTGCTGTCCCATGGCCCCCAACAGACCTCCTCTGTACTCTCTGCCCAGCCCGGTGCTGTCCCATGGCCCGCAGCAGAACTCCTCTGCACTCTCTGCCCATCCCAGCGCTGTCCCATGGCACCCAGGCGACCTGCCTTGTACTCCCTGGCAACCCCAGTGCAGTCCCATGGCCGCCAGGAGACCTCCTCGGCACTCCCTGCCCTGCCCACAGCTATCCCATGGCCCCCAGGAGACCTCCTCCGTACTCTCTGCTCAGCCCAGTGCTGTCCCATGGCGCCCAGGTGACCTTCACTGCACTCCCTGCCCAGCCCAGTGCTGTCCGTGGCCCCCAGGAGATTTCCTCTGCACTCCCTGCCCAGCCCAGTCCTTTCCCCATGGCTTATTGGGAGACCTCCTCTGCACTCCCTGCCCAGCCCAGTGCTGTCCCATGGCCCCCAAGAGACCTCCTCTGTACTCTCTGCCCAGCCCAGTGCTGTCCCATGGCCCCCAGGAGACCTCCTCTGCACTCCCTGCCCAGCCCATTGCTTTCACATGGCTCATTTGGAGACCTCCTCTGCACGCCCTGCCCAGCCCAGTGCTGTCCCATGGCCCCCAGGTGACCTTCTCTGCACTCTCTTCCCAGCCCAGTAGTGACCCATGACACCAAGACCTTCTGTGCACTCTCAGCCCAGCCCAGTGGTGACCCATGACCCCAGGTGACCTTCTGTACACTCCCTGCCAAGCCCAGTGCTGTCCCAGGCCCCAGAAGACCTCCTCTGCACTCCGTGCCCATCCCAGTGCTGTCCCATGGCTCATGTGGAGACCTCCTCTGCACTCTCTGCCCAGCCCAGTGGTGACCCATGAACCCAGGTGACATTCTGTGCACTCCCTGCCCATCCCAGTGCTGTCCCATGGCCCTCAGGAGACCTCCTCTGTACTCTCTGCCCAGCCCAGTGCTGTCCCATGGCCCCCAGGAGAGCTCCTTTGCCCTCCCTGCGCAGTCCAGTGCTCTCCCAAGGCCCCCAGGAGACCTTCTCTGCACTCCAGGCCCAACCCAGTGCTGTCCCGTGGCACTCAGGAGATCTCCTCTGTACTCTCTGCCCAGCCCAGTGCTGTCCCATGGCCCCCAAGAGACCTCCTCTGTACTCTCTGCCCAGCCCAGTGCTGTCCCATGGCCCCCAGGAGACCTCCTCTGCACTCCCTGCCCAGCCCATTGCTTTCACATGGCTCATTTGGAGACCTCCTCTGCACTCCCTGCCCAGCCTAGTGCTGTCCCATGGCGCCCAACAGACCTCCTCTGTACTCTATGCCTAGCCCGGTGCTGTCTGATGGCCCGCAGCAGACCTCCTCTGCACTCCCTGCCCATCCCAGTGCTGTCGCATGGCTCATGTGGAGACCTCCTCTGCACTCCCTGCCCAGCCCAGTGCTGTCCCATGGCCCCCAGGACACCTCCTCTGCACTCCCTGACCAGCCTAGTGCTGTCCCATGCCCCCAGAGACCTCCTCTGCACTCCCTGCCCATCCCAGCTTGTCCCATGGACCCCCGGAGACCTGCCTTATACTACCTGCCCAGCCCAGTGCTGTCCCATTGCCCCCAAAAGATCTCCTCTACACTCCCTGCCCAGCCCAGTGCTGTCCCATGGCTCATTTGGAAACATCCTCGGCACTCCGTGCCCAGCCCAGTGCTGTCCCATGGCTCATTTGGAAACCTCCTCTGCACTCCCTGCCCAGACCAGCGCTATCCCATGACTCCCAGGAGACCACCTCTGTACACTCTGCCCAGCCAAGTGAAGTCCCCTGGCCTCCAGGAGACCTCCTCTGCACTCTCTGCCCAACCCAGCGCTGTACCATGGCCCCCAGGAGACCTGCCTTGTACTCCCTGGCCAGCCCAGTGCTGTCCCATGGCCCCCATGAGACGTCCACTGAACTCCCTGCCCAGCCCAGTGCTGTCCCATGCCCCCCAGGAGACCTCCTCTGCACTCCCTGCCCAGCCCAGTGCTGTCCCATGGCCCCCAGGTGACCTTCTCTGCACTCTCTTCCCAGCCCAGTAGTGACCCATGACACCAAGACCTTCTGTGCACTCTCTACCCAGCCCAGTGGTGACCCATGACCCCAGGTGACCTTCTGTACACTCCCTGCCAAGCCCAGTGCTGTCCCATGGCCCCAGAAGACCTCCTCTGCACTCCCTGCCCCATCCCAGTGCTGTCCCATGGCTCATGTGGAGACCTCCTCTGCACTCTCTGCCCAGCCCAGTGGTGACCCATGAACCCAGGTGACATTCTGTGCACTCCCTGCCCAGCCCAGTGCTGTCCCAAGGCCCCCAGGAGACCTTCTCTGCACTCTCTACCCAGCCCAATCTGACCCATGACCCCAGGTGACCTTCTGTGCACTCCCTACGCAGCCCAGTGGTGAACCATGACCCCCAGGAGACCTTCTCTTCACTCTCAACCCATCCCAGTGGTGACCTATGACCCCAGGTAACCTTCTGTGCACTCCCTGCCCAGCCCAGTGCTGTCACATGGCCCTCAGGAGACCTCCACTGTACTCTTGACCCAGCACAGTGCTGTCCCATGGCCCCAGGAGACGTCCTCTGCACCCTCCTCCCAGCCCAGTGCTGTCCCATGGCACCCAGGAGACCTGCTCTGCACTCCCTGCTAATCCCAGTGCTTTCCCATGGCCCCAGAAGACCTCCTCTGCACTTCCTGCAGAGCCCAGTGCTGTCCCAAGGCCCCCAGGAGACCTCCTCTGCACTCCCTGCCCAGCCCAGTGCTGTACCATGGCCCTCAGGAGACCTCCTCTGCACTCCCTGCGCAGCCCAGTGTTGCCCCATGGCCACAGGTTACCTCCTCTGCACTCCCTGTCCTGCCCAGTGCTGTCCCATGGCCTCCAGGGAGACCTCCTCTGTACTCTCTGCCGAGCCCAGTGCTGTCCCATGGCCCCCAGGAGACCACCCCTGTACTCTCTGCCCAGCACAGTGGTGTCCCATGGCCCCCAGGAGACCTCCTCTGCACTCCCTGCGCAGACCAGTGCTGTCCCTTGGCCCCAGGAGAACTCCTCTGCACTCCCTGCCCTGCCCAGTGCTATCCCATGGCCCCCAGGAGAACTCCTCTGCTCTCCCTGCGCAGCCCAGTGCTGTCACATGGCCACCAGGTGACCTCCTCTGTACTCCCTGCCCTGCCCAGTGCTGTCCCATGGACCCCAGGAGACCTCCTCTGTACTCTCTGATCAGCCCAGTGCTGTCCCATGGCCCCCAGGAGACCTTCACTGCACTCCCTGCCCAGTCCAGTGCTGTGCCATGGCCCCCAGAGAACGCCTCTGCACTCCGTGCCCATTCCAGCGCTGTCCCATGGCATCCAGGAGATCTGCCTTGTATTCCGTGGCCACCACAGTGCTGTCCCATGGCCTCCAGGAGACCTCCTCTGTACTCTCTGCCCAGCCGAGTGCTGTCCCATGGCCCCCAGGAGACCTCCTCTGTACTCTCTGCCCAGCCCTGTGCTGTCCCATGGCCGCCAGGAGACCTCCTCAGAACTCCCTGCCAAGCCCAATACTGTCACGGGGCCCCCAAAAGACCTCCTCTGTACCCTCTGCCCAGCCCAGTGCTGTCCCATGGCCCCCAGGAGACTCCTCTGCACACCCTGCCCATCCCAATGCTGTCCCATGGCTCATGTGGAGAACTCGTCTGCACACCCTGCCCATCCCAGCGCTGTCCCATGGCACCCAGGCAACCTGCCTTGTACTCCCTGGCCACATCAGTGGAGTCCCATGGCTGCCAGGAGGACTCCTCTTCACTCCGTGCCCAGCCCACTGCTGTCCCGTGGCCCCCAGAAGACCCTCCTCTGCACTCCCTTCCCAGCCCAGTGCTGTCCCATGGACCCCAGGAGACCTCCTCTGTACTCTCTCCCTCAGCCCAGTGCTGTCCCATGGCGCGCAGGTGACCTTCACTGCACTCCCTGCCCAGCCCAGTGCTGTCCCATGGACCCCAGGAGACCTCCTCTGTACTCTCTGCTCAGCCCAGTGCTGTCCCATGGCCGCCAGGACACCTCCTCTGCACTCCCTGCCCAGCCCAGTGCTGTCCCATGGCCCCCAGAAGACCTGCCTTGTACTCCCTGCCCAGTCCAGTGCTGTCCCATGGACCCCAGGAGACCTCCTCTGCACTCCCTGCCCAGCCCAGTGCTGTCACATGGCTCATTCGGAGACCTCCTCTGAACTCCCTGCCCAACCCGAGCTGTCTTTTGGTTCATTTGGAGACCTCCTCTGCACTCCCTGCCCAGCCCAGTGCTGTCCCATGGCCCCCAGGAGACCTACCTTCTACTCCCTGCCAGCCCAGTGCTGTCCCATGGCAACCAGGACACCGCCTCTGTACTCCCTGCTCAGCCCAGTGCTGTCCCATGGCCCCCAGGAAACCTCCTCTGCACACCCTGCCCAGCCCAGTGCTGTCCCATGGCGCGCAGGTGACCTTCACTGCACTCCCTGCCCAGCCCAGTGCTGTCCCGTGGCCCCCAGGAGATTTCCTCTGCACTCCCTGCCCAGCCCAGTCCTTTCCATGGCTTATTTGGAGACCTCCTCTGCACTCCCTGCCCAGCCCAGTGCTGTCCCACGGCCCCCAAGAGACCTCCTCTGTACTCTCTGCTCAACCCAGTGCTGTCCATGGCCCCCAGGAGACCTCCTCTGCACTCCCTGCCCATCCCAGCGCTGTCCCATGGCAACCAGGCAACCTGCCTTGTACTCCCTGGCCAGCCCAGTGCTGTCCCATGACCGCCAGGAGACCTCCTCTGCACTCCCTGCCCAGCCCAGTGCTGTCCCATGGCCCTCAGGAGACCTCCTCTGTACTCTATGCCCAGCCCAGTGCTGTCCCATGGCCCCCAGGAGACCTCCTTTGCTCTCCCTGCGCAGCCCAGTGCTGTCCCATGGCCCTCAGGAGACCTTCTCTGCACTCCAGGCCCAGCCCAGTGCTGTCCCGTTGCCCCCAGGAGATCTCCGCTGCACTCCCTGCCCAGCCCAGTGCTTTCCCATGGCTCATTTGGAGACCTCCTCTGCACTCCCTGCCCAGCCTAGTGCTGTCCCATGGCCTCCAACAGACCTCCTCTGTACTCTCTGCCCAGCCCGGGTGCTGTCCCGTGGCCCGCAGCAGAACTCCTCTGCACTCCCTGCCCATCCCAGCGCTGTCCCATGGCACCCAGGAGACCTGCCTTGTACTCCCTGGCAACCCCAGTGCAGTCCCATGGCCGCCAGGAGACCTCCTCTGCAATCCCTGCCCAGCCCAGTGCTGTCCCATGGCCCCCAGGTGACCTTCTCTGCACTCTCTACCCAGCCCAGTAGTGACCCATGACACCAAGACCTTCTGTGCACTCTCAGCCCAGCCCAGTGCTGTCCCATGGCCCCAGAAGACCTCCTCTGCACTCCCTGCCCTTCCCAGTGCTGTCCCATGGCTCAGGTGGAGACCTGCTCTGCAATCTCTGCCCAGCCCAGTGGTGACCCATGAACTCAGGTGACATTCTGTGCACTCCCTGCCCAGCCCAGTGCTGTCCCAAGGCCCCCAGGAGCCCCCAGGAGACCTTCTCTGCACTCTCTACCCAGCCCAATGCTGACCCATGACCCAGGTGACCTTCTGTGCACTCTCTGCACAGCCCAGTGGTGAACCATGACCCCCAGGAGACATTATCTTCACTCTCTACCCATCCCAGTGGTGACCCATGACCCTAGGTGACCTTCTGTGCACTCCCTGCCCAGCCCAGTGCTGTCACATGGCCCTCAGGGAGACCTCCTCTGTATTCTTGACCCCAGCCCAGTGTGGTCCCATGGCCCCAGGAGACGTCCTCTGCACTCTCCTCCAAGCCCAGTGCTGTCCCATGGCACCCCGGAGACCTGCTCTGCACTCCCTGCCAAGCCCAGTGCTTTCCCATGGCCCCAGAAGACCTCCTCTTCTCTTCCGGCAGAGCCCAGTGCTGTCCCAAGGCCCCCAGGAGACCTCCTCTGCACTCCCTGCCCAGCCCAGTGCTGTCCCATGGCCCTCAGGAGACCTCCTCTGCACTCCGTGCGCAGCCCAGTGTTGCCCCATGGCCACAGGTTACCTCCTCTGCACTCCCTGTCCTGCCAGTGCTGTCCATGGCCCCAGGAGACCTCCTCTGTACACTCGCCGAGCCCAGTGCTGTCCCATGGCTCCCAGAAGACCTCCCCTGTACTCTCTGCCAAGCCAGTGCTGTCCCATGGCCCCCAGGAGACCTCCTCTGCACTCCCTGCCCAGCCCAGTGCTGTCCCATGGCGCCCAGGAGACCTAAACTGCAATCCCTGCCCAGCCCAGTGCTGTTCCATGGCCCCCAAAGACCTACTCTGCACTCCGTGCCCATCCCAGCGCTACCCGTGGCATGCAGGAGACTACGTTGTACTCCCCTGGCCAGCCCAGTGCTGTCCCATGGCCCCCAGGAGACCTCCTCTGCACTCCCTGCACAGCCCAGTGCTGTCCGATGGCCCACAGGAGACCTCCTCTGCACTCCCTACCCACCCCAGTGGTGACCTTCTGTGAAGTCCCTGCCCAGCCCAGTGCTGCCCAAGTCCCCCAGGAGACCTCCTCTGCACTCCCTACCCACCCCAGTAGTGACCCATGACCCCAGGGGACCTTCTGTGCACTCCCTGCCCAGCCTAGTCCTGTGCCTTGGCCCTCAGGAGACTCCTCTGTACTCTCTGCCCAGCCCAGTGCTGTCCAATGGCCCCCAGAAGATCTCCTCTGCACTCTCTGTCCAGCCCAGTGCTGTGCCATGGCCCCCAGGAGACCTCCTCTGCACTCCCTGCCCAGCCCAGTGCTGTCCCATGGCCCCCAGAAGACCTCCTCTGGCACTCCCTACCCAGCCAGTGCTGTCCCATGCCCCCAGACAACCTCCTCTGCACTCCCTGCCTAGCCCAGTGCTGTCGCATGGCCCCCAGGAGACCTCCTCTGCACTCCCTGCGCAGACCAGTGCTGTCCCATGGCCCCTAGCAGACCTCTTCTGCACTCCCTGCCCTGCCCAGTGCTGTCCCATGGCCGCCAGGAGACCTCCTCTGAACTCCCTGCCCAGCCCAGTGCTGTCCCACGCCCCCCAGGAGACCTCCTCTGCACTCCCTGCGCAGCCCAGTGCTCTCCCATGGCCACCAGGTGACCTCCTCTGCACTCCCTGCCCTGCCCAGTGCTGTCTCATGGCCCCAGGAAACCTCCTCTGTACTCTCTGCAAATCCCAGTGCTGTCCCATGGCCCCCAGGAGACCTCCCTTGTACTCTCTGCCCAGCCCAGTGCTGTCCCATGTCCCAGGAAACCTCCTCTCTACTCTGTGCCGAGCCCAGTGCGTCCCATGGCCCCAGGAGACCTCCCTTGTACTCTCTGCCCAGCCCAGTGCTGTCCCAGGGCCCCCAGGAGACCTCCTCTGCACTCCTGCCCAGCCCAGTGCTGTCCCATGGTGCCCAGGAACCTTCACTGCACTCCCTGCCCAGCCCAGTGCTGTGCCATGGCCCCCAGAGACCTCCTCTGCACTCCGTGTCCATTCCAGCGCTGTCCCATGGCATCCAGGAGATCTGCCTTGTACTCCGTGGCCACCACAGTGCTGTCCCATGGCCTCCAAGAGATCTCCTCTGAACTCTCTGCCAGGCCAGTGGTGTCCCATGGCTTCCAGGAGACCTACTCAGAACTCCCTGCCAAGCCAAGTGTTGTCCCGTGGCCCCCAGAAGACCTCCTCTGCACTCCCTGCCCAGCCAGTACTGTCCCATGGACCCCAGGAGACCTCCTCTGTACTCGCTGCTCAGCCCAGTGCTGTCCCATGGCCGCCAGGAGACCTCCTCAGAACTCCCTGCCCAGCCCAGTCTGTCCCGTGGCCCTCAAAAGACTTCCTCTGTATTCTCTACCCAGCCCAGTGCTGTCCCATGGCGCCCAGGTGACCTTCACTGCACTCCCTGCCCAGACCAGTGCTGTCCCGTGGCCCCCAAGGAGATTTCCTCTGCACTCCCGGCACAGCCAGGTCTTTCCCATGGCTTATCTGGAGACCTCCTCTTCAATCCCTGCCCAGCCCATTGCTGTTCCATGGCCCCCAAGAGACCTCCTCTTTACTCTCTGCCCAGACCAGTGCTGTCCCATGGCCCCCAGGAGACCTCCTCTGCACTCCCTGCCCATCCCAGTGCTGTCCCATGGCAACCAGGCAACCTGCCTTGAACTCCCTGGCCAGCCCAGTGCTGTCCCATGACCGACAGGAGACCTCCTCTGCACTCCCTGCCCAGCCCAGTGCTGTCCCATGGCCCTCAGGAGACCTCCTCTGTACTCTATGCCCAGCCCAGTGCTGTCCCATGGCCCCAGGAGACCTCCTTTGCTCACCCTGCGCAGACCAGTGCTGTCCCATGGCCCTCAGGAGACCTTCTCTGCACTCCAGGCCCAGCCCAGTGCTGTCCCGTTGCCCCCAGGAGATATCCTCTGCACTCCCTGCCCAGCCCAGTGCTTTCCCATGGCTCATTTGGTGACCTCCTCTACACTCCCTGCCCAGCCTAGTGCTGTCCCATGGCCCCCAACAGACCTCCTCTGTACTCTCTGCCCAGCCCGGTGCTGTCCCATGGCCCGCAGCAGAACTCCTCTGCACTCTCTGCCCATCCCAGCGCTGTCCATGGCACCCAGGCGACCTGCCTTGTACTCCCTGGCAACCCCAGTGCAGTCCCATGGCCGCCAGGAGACCTCCTCGGCACTCCCTGCCCTGCCCACAGCTATCCCATGGCCCCCAGGAGACCTCCTCCGTACTCTCTGCTCAGCCCAGTGCTGTCCCATGGCGCCCAGGTGACCTTCACTGCACTCCCTGCCCAGCCCAGTGCTGTCCGTGGCCCCCAGGAGATTTCCTCTGCACTCCCTGCCCAGCCCAGTCCTTTCCCATGGCTTATTGGGAGACCTCCTCTGCACTCCCTGCCCAGCCCAGTGCTGTCCCATGGCCCCCAAGAGACCTCCTCTGTACTCTCTGCCCAGCCCAGTGCTGTCCCATGGCCCCCAGGAGACCTCCTCTGCACTCCCTGCCCAGCCCATTGCTTTCACATGGCTCATTTGGAGACCTCCTCTGCACGCCCTGCCCAGCCCAGTGCTGTCCCATGGCCCCCAGGTGACCTTCTCTGCACTCTCTTCCCAGCCCAGTAGTGACCCATGACACCAAGACCTTCTGTGCACTCTCAGCCCAGCCCAGTGGTGACCCATGACCCCAGGTGACCTTCTGTACACTCCCTGCCAAGCCCAGTGCTGTCCCATGGCCCCAGAAGACTCCTCTGCACTCCGTGCCCATCCCAGTGCTGTCCCATGGCTCATGTGGAGACCTCCTCTGCACTCTCTGCCCAGCCCAGTGGTGACCCATGAACCCAGGTGACATTCTGTGCACTCCCTGCCCATCCCAGTGCTGTCCCATGGCCCTCAGGAGACCTCCTCTGTACTCTCTGCCCAGCCCAGTGCTGTCCCATGGCCCCCAGGAGAGCTCCTTTGCCCTCCCTGCGCAGTCCAGTGCTCTCCCAAGGCCCCAGGAGACCTTCTCTGCACTCCAGGCCCAACCCAGTGCTGTCCCGTGGCACTCAGGAGATCTCCTCTGTACTCTCTGCCCAGCCCAGTGCTGTCCCATGGCCCCCAAGAGACCTCCTCTGTACTCTCTGCCCAGCCCAGTGCTGTCCCATGGCCCCCAGGAGACCTCCTCTGCACTCCCTGCCCAGCCCATTGCTTTCACATGGCTCATTTGGAGACCTCCTCTGCACTCCCTGCCCAGCCTAGTGCTGTCCCATGGCGCCCAACAGACCTCCTCTGTACTCTATGCCTAGCCCGGTGCTGTCTGATGGCCCGCAGCAGACCTCCTCTGCACTCCCTGCCCATCCCAGTGCTGTCGCATGGGCTCATGTGGAGACCTCCTCTGCACTCCCTGCCCAGCCCAGTGCTGTCCCATGGCCCCCAGGACACCTCCTCTGCACTCCCTGACCAGCCTAGTGCTGTCCCATGCCCCCAGAGACCTCCTCTGCACTCCCTGCCCATCCCAGCTTGTCCCATGGACCCCCGGAGACCTGCCTTATACTACCTGCCCAGCCCAGTGCTGTCCCATTGCCCCCAAAAGATCTCCTCTACACTCCCTGCCCAGCCCAGTGCTGTCCCATGGCTCATTTGGAAACATCCTCGGCACTCCGTGCCCAGCCCAGTGCTGTCCATGGCTCATTTGGAAACCTCCTCTGCACTCCCTGCCCAGACCAGCGCTATCCCCATGACTCCCAGGAGACCACCTCTGTACACTCTGCCCAGCCAAGTGAAGTCCCCTGGCCTCCAGGAGACCTCCTCTGCACTCTCTGCCCAACCCAGCGCTGTACCATGGGCCCCCAGGAGACCTGCCTTGTACTCCCTGGCCAGCCCAGTGCTGTCCCATGGCCCCCATGAGACGTCCACTGAACTCCCTGCCCAGCCCAGTGCTGTCCCATGCCCCCCAGGAGACCTCCTCTGCACTCCCTGCCCAGCCCAGTGCTGTCCCATGGCCCCCAGGTGACCTTCTCTGCACTCTCTTCCCAGCCCAGTAGTGACCCCTGACACCAAGACCTTCTGTGCACTCTCTACCCAGCCCAGTGGTGACCCATGACCCCAGGTGACCTTCTGTACACTCCCTGCCAAGCCCAGTGCTGTCCCATGGCCCCAGAAGACCTCCTCTGCACTCCCTGCCCATCCCAGTGCTGTCCCATGGCTCATGTGGAGACCTCCTCTGCACTCTCTGCCCAGCCCAGTGGTGACCCATGAACCCAGGTGACATTCTGTGCACTCCCTGCCCAGCCCAGTGCTGTCCCAAGGCCCCCAGGAGACCTTCTCTGCACTCTCTACCCAGCCCAATCTGACCCATGACCCCAGGTGACCTTCTGTGCACTCCCTACGCAGCCCAGTGGTGAACCATGACCCCCAGGAGACCTTCTCTTCACTCTCAACCCATCCCAGTGGTGACCTATGGCCCCAGGTAACCTTCTGTGCACTCCCTGCCCAGCCCAGTGCTGTCACATGGCCCTCAGGAGACCTCCACTGTACTCTTGACCCAGCACAGTGCTGTCCCATGGCCCCAGGAGACGTCCTCTGCACCCTCCTCCCAGCCCAGTGCTGTCCCATGGCACCCAGGAGACCTGCTCTGCACTCCCTGCTAATCCCAGTGCTTTCCCATGGCCCCAGAAGACCTCCTCTGCACTTCCTGCAGAGCCCAGTGCTGTCCCAAGGCCCCCAGGAGACCTCCTCTGCACTCCCTGCCCAGCCCAGTGCTGTACCATGGCCCTCAGGAGACCTCCTCTGCACTCCCTGCGCAGCCCAGTGTTGCCCCATGGCCACAGGTTACCTCCTCTGCACTCCCTGTCCTGCCCAGTGCTGTCCCATGGCCTCCAGGAGACCTCCTCTGTACTCTCTGCCGAGCCCAGTGCTGTCCCATGGCCCCCAGGAGACCACCCCTGTACTCTCTGCCCAGCACAGTGGTGTCCCATGGCCCCCAGGAGACCTCCTCTGCACTCCCTGCGCAGACCAGTGCTGTCCCTTGGCCCCTAGGAGAACTCCTCTGCACTCCCTGCCCTGCCCAGTGCTATCCCATGGCCCCCAGGAGAACTCCTCTGCTCTCCCTGCGCAGCCCAGTGCTGTCACATGGCCACCAGGTGACCTCCTCTGTACTCCCTGCCCTGCCCAGTGCTGTCCCATGGACCCCAGGAGACCTCCTCTGTACTCTCTGATCAGCCCAGTGCTGTCCCATGGCCCCCAGGAGACCTTCACTGCACTCCCTGCCCAGTCCAGTGCTGTGCCATGGCCCCCAGAGAACGCCTCTGCACTCCGTGCCCATTCCAGCGCTGTCCCATGGCATCCAGGAGATCTGCCTTGTATTCCGTGGCCACCACAGTGCTGTCCCATGGCCTCCAGGAGACCTCCTCTGTACTCTCTGCCCAGCCGAGTGCTGTCCCATGGCCCCCAGGAGACCTCCTCTGTACTCTCTGCCCAGCCCTGTGCTGTCCCATGGCCGCCAGGAGACCTCCTCAGAACTCCCTGCCAAGCCCAATACTGTCACGGGGCCCCCAAAAGACCTCCTCTGTACCCTCTGCCCAGCCCAGTGCTGTCCCATGGCCCCCAGGAGACTCCTCTGCACACCCTGCCCATCCCAATGCTGTCCCATGGCTCATGTGGAGAACTCGTCTGCACACCCTGCCCATCCCAGCGCTGTCCCATGGCACCCAGGCAACCTGCCTTGTACTCCCTGGCCACATCAGTGGAGTCCCATGGCTGCCAGGAGGACTCCTCTTCACTCCGTGCCCAGCCCACTGCTGTCCCGTGGCCCCCAGAAGACCTCCTCTGTACTCTATGCCCAGCCCAGTGCTGTCCCATGCCCCCCAGGAGACCTCCTCTGCACTCCCTGCCCAGCCCAGTGCTGTCCCATGGCCCCCAGGTGACCTTCTCTGTACTCTCTTCCCAGCCCAGTAGTGACCCATGACACCAAGACCTTCTGTGCACTCTCAGCCCAGCCCAGTGGTGACCCATGACCCCAGGTGACCTTCTGTACACTCCCTGCCAAGCCCAGTGCTGTCCCATGGCCCCAGAAGACCTCCTCTGCACTCCCTGCCGATCCCAGTGCTGTCCCATGGCTCATGTGGAGACCTCCTCTGCACTCTCTGCCCAGCCCAGTGGTGACCCATGAACCCAGGTGACATTCTGTGCACTCCCTGCCCAGCCCATTGCTGTCCCAAGGCCCCCAGGAGACCTTCTCTGCACTCTCTAAACAGCCCATTCTGACCCATGACCCCAGGTGACCTTCTGTGCACTCTCTGCACAGCCCAGTGGTGAACCATGACCCCCAGGAGACCTTATCTTCACTCTCTACCCATCCCAGTGGTGACCCATGACCCTAGGTGACCTTCTGTGCACTCCCTGCCCAGCCCAGTGCTGTCACATGGCCCTCAGGAGACCTCCTCTGTATTCTTGACCCAGCCCAGTGCGGTCCCATGGCCCCAGGAGACGTCCTCTGCACTCTCCTCCAAGCCCAGTGCTGTCCCATGGCACCCCGGAGACCTGCTCTGCACTCCCTGCCAAGCCCAGTGCTTTCCCATGGCCCCAGAAGACCTCCTCTTCTCTTCCGGCAGAGCCCAGTGCTGTCCCAAGGCCCCCAGGAGACCTCCTCTGCACTCCCTGCCCAGCCCAGTGCTGTCCCATGGCCCTCAGGAGACCTCCTCTGCACTCCGTGCGCAGCCCAGTGTTGCCCTATGGCCACAGGTTACCTGCTCTGCACTCCCTGCCCTGCCCAGTGCTTTCCCATGGCCCCCAGGAGACCTCTTCTGTACTCGCTGCCCAGCCCACTGCTGTCCCACGGCCGCCAGGAGACCTCCTCAGAACTCCCTGCCCAGCCCAGTACTGTCCTGTGGCCCCCAAAAGACCTCCTCTGCACACCCTGCCCAGCCCAGTGCTGTCCCATGGTGCCCAAGTGACCTTCACTGCACTCCCTGCCCAGCCCAGTGCTGTCCCGTGGCCCCCAGGAGATTTCCTCTGCACTCCCTGCCCAGCCCAGTCCTTTCCCATGGCTTATTTGGAGACCTCCTCTGCACTCCCTGCCCAGCCCAGTGCTGTCCCATGGCCCCCAAGAGACCTCCTCTGTACTCTCTGCTCAACCCAGTGCTGTCCATGGCCCCCAGGAGACCTCCTCTGCACTCCCTGCCCATCCCAGCGCTGTCCCATGGCAACCAGGCAACCTGCCTTGTACTCCCTGGCCAGCCCAGTGCTGTCCCATGACCGCCAGGAGACCTCCTCTGCACTCCCAGCCCAGCCCAGTGCTGTCCCATGGCCCTCAGGAGACCTCCTCTGTACTCTATGCCCAGCCCAGTGCTGTCCCATGGCCCCCAGGAGACCTCCTTTGCTGTCCCTGCGCAGCCCAGTGCTGTCCCATGGCCCTCAGGAGACCTTCTCTGCACTCCAGGCCCAGCCCAGTGCTGTCCCGTTGCCCCCAGGAGATCTCCGCTGCACTCCCTGCCCAGCACAGTGCTTTCCCATGGCTCATTTGGAGACCTCCTCTGCACTCCCTGCCCAGCCTAGTGCTGTCCCATGGCCTCCAACAGACCTCCTCTGTACTCTCTGCCCAGCCCGGTGCTGTCCCATGGCCCGTAGCAGAACTCCTCTGCACTCCCTGCCCATCCCAGCGCTGTCCCATGGCACCCAGGAGACCTGCCTTGTACTCCCTGACAACCCCAGTGCAGTCCCATGGCCGCCAGGAGACCTCCTCTGCACTCCCTGCCCTGCCCAGAGCTGTCCCATGGCCCCCAGGAGACCTCCTCTGTAATCTCTGCCAAGCCCAGTGCTGTCCCATGGCTGCCAGGAGACCTCCTCTGCACTCCCTGCCCAGCCCAGTGCTGTCCCATGGACCCCAGAAGACCTGCCTTGTACTCCCTGCCCAGTCCAGTGCTGTCCCATGGACCCCATGAGACGTCCTCTGAACTTCTGCCCAGCCAAGTGCTGTCCCATGCCCCCAAGGAGACCTCCTCTGCACTCCCTGCCCAGCCCAGTGCTGTCCCATGGCCCCCAGGTGACCTTCTCTGCACTCTCTACCCAGCCCAGTAGTGACCCATGACACCAAGACCTTCTGTGCACTCTCAGCCCAGCCCAGTGCTGTCCCATGGC
The DNA here is from genome assembly GCF_048772815.1 of Callospermophilus lateralis. Taxonomy (NCBI): domain Eukaryota; kingdom Metazoa; phylum Chordata; class Mammalia; order Rodentia; family Sciuridae; genus Callospermophilus; species Callospermophilus lateralis. The sequence continues at coordinate 15,475 of NW_027517491.1, read as the reverse complement.
CCCAGAAGACCTCCTCTGCACTCCCTGCCCATCCCAGTGCTGTCCCATGGCTCATGTGGAGACCTGCTCTGCACTCTCTGCCCAGCCCAGTGGTGACCCATGAACTCAGGTGACATTCTGTGCACTCCCTGCCCAGCCCAGTGCTCTCCCAAGGCCCCCAGGAGACCTTCTCTGCATTCTCTACCCAGCCCAATGGTGACCCATGACCCCAGGTGACCTTCTGTGCACTCTCTGCACAGCCCAGTGGTGAACCATGACCCCCAGGAGACTTATCTTCACTCTCTACCCATCCAGTGGTGACCCATGACCCTAGGTGACCTTCTGTGCACTCCCTGCCCAGCCCAGTGCTGTCACATGGCCCTCAGGAGACCTCCTCTGTATTCTTGACCCAGCCCAGTGCGGTCCCATGGCCCCAGGAGACGTCCTCTGCACTCTCCTCCAAGCCCAGTGCTGTCCCATGGCACCCCGGAGACCTGCTCTGCACTCCCTGCCAAGCCCAGTGCTTTCCCATGGCCCAGAAGACCTCCTCTTCTCTTCCGGCAGAGCCCAGTGCTGTCCCAAGGCCCCCAGGAGACCTCCTCTGCACTCCCTGGCCCAGCCCAGTGCTGTCCCATGGCCCTCAGGAGACCTCCTCTGCACTCCGTGCGCAGCCCAGTGTTGCCCCATGGCCACAGGTTACCTGCTCTGCACTCCCTGCCCTGCCCAGTGCTGTCCCATGGCCCCCAGGCGACCTCCTCTGTACTCTCTGCCAAGCCCAGTGCTGTCCCATGGCCCCCAGGAGACCTCCCCTGTACTCTCTGCCCAGCCCAGTGCTGTCCCATGGCCCCCAGGAGACCTCCTTTAGACTCCTGCCCAGCCCAGTGCTGTCCCATGGTGCCCAGGTGACCTAAAACTGCAATCCCTGCCCAGCCCAGTGCTGTTCCCATGGCCCCCAAAGACCTACTCTGCACTCCGTGCCCATCCCAGCGCTACCCGTGGCACGCAGGACACGTACCTTGTACTCCCTGGCCAGCCCAGTGCTGTCCATGGCCCCAGGAGACCTCCTCTGCACTCCCTGCACAGCCCAGTGCTGTCCCATGGCCCCCAGGAGACCTCCTCTGCACTCCCTACCCACCCCAGTGGTGACCCATGACCCCAGGTGACCTTCTGTGCAGTCAATGCCCAGCCCACTGCTGCCCAAGTCCCCCAGGAGACCTCCTCTGCACTCCCTACACACCCAGTAGTGACCCATGACCCAGGGGACCTTCTGTGCACTCCCTGCCCAGCTAGTGCTGTGCCTTGGCTCTCAGGAGACCTCCTCTGTACTCTCTGCCCAGCCCAGTGCTGTCCAATGGCCCCCAGAAGATCTCCTCTGCATTCTCTGTCCAGCCCAGTGCTGTGCCATGGCCCCCAGGAGACCTCCTCTGCACTCCCTGCCCAGCCCAGTGCTGTCCCATGGACCCAGAAGACCTCCTCTGCACTCCTGCCCAGCCCAGTGCTGTCCCATGGCCCCCAGACAACCTCCTCTGCACTCCCTGCCCAGCCCCAGTGCTGTCCCATGGCCCCCAGGAGACCTCCTCTGCACTCCCTGCCGAGCCCAGTGCTGTCCTATGGCGCCCAGGAGACCTCCTCTGCACTCCCTGACCAGCCCTGTGCGGTTCCATGGCCACCAAAGACCTAGTCTGCACTCTGAGCCCATCCCAGCGCTACCCGTGGCAAGCAGGAGATGTACCTTGTACTCGCTGGCCAGCCCAGTGCTGTCCCATGGCCCCCAGAAGATCTCCTCTGCACTCTCTGTCCAGCCAGGTGCTGTACCATGGCCCCCAGGAGACCTCCTCTGTAATCTCTGCCAAGCAAGTGCTGTCCAATGGCTGCCAGGAGACCTCCTCTGCACTCCCTGCCCAGCCCAGTGCTGTCCCATGGACCCCAGAAGACCTGCCTTGTACTCCCTGCCCAGTCCAGTGCTGTCCCATGGACCCCATGAGACGTCCTCTGAACTCCCTGCCCAGCCAAGTGCTGTCCCATGCCCCCCAGGAGACCTCCTCTGCACTCCCTGCCCAGCCCAGTGCTGTCCCATGGCCCCCAGGTGACCTTCTCTGCACTCTCTACCCAGCCCAGTAGTGACCCATGACACCCAAGACCTTCTGTGCACTCTCAGCCCAGCCCAGTGCTGTCCCATGGCCCCAGAAGACCTCCTCTGCACTCCCTGCCCATCCCAGTGCTGTCCCATGGCTCATGTGGAGACCTGCTCTGCACTCTCTGCCCAGCCCAGTGGTGACCCATGAACTCAGGTGACATTCTGTGCACTCCCTGTCCAGCCCAGTGCTGTCCCAAGGCCCCCAGGAGACCTTCTCTGCATTCTCTACCCAGCCCAATGGTGACCCATGACCCCAGGTGACCTTCTGTGCACTCTCTGTACAGCCCAGTGGTGAACCATGACCCCCAGGGGACCTTATCTTCACTCTCTACCCATCCCAGTGGTGACCCATGACCCTAGGTGACCTTCTGTTCACTCCCTGCCCAGCCCAGTGCTGTCACATGGCCCTCAGGAGACCTCCTCTGTATTCTTGACCCAGCCCAGTGCGGTCCCATGGCCCCAGGAGACGTCCTCTGCACTCTCCTCCAAGCCCAGTGCTGTCCCATGGCACCCCGGAGACCTGCTCTGCACTCCCTGCCAAGCCCAGTGCTGTCCCATGGCCCCCAGAAGATCTCCTCTGCACTCTCTGTCCAGCCAGATGCTGAACCATGGCCCCCAGGAGACCTCCTCTGTACTCTCTGCTCAGCCCAGTGCTGTCCCATGGCCCCCAGGACACCTCCTCTGTACTCCCTGCCCAGCCCAGTGCTGTCCCATGGCCCCCAGAAGACCTGCCTTGTACTCCCTGCCCAGTCCAGTGCTGTCCCATGGACCCCAGGAGACCTCCTCTGCACTCCCTGCCCAGCCCAGTGCTGTCACATGGCTCATTTGGAGACCTCCTCTGAACTACCTGCCCAACCCAAGCTGTCCCTTGGTTCATTTGGAGACCTCCTCTGCACTCCCTGCCCAGCCCAGTACTGTCCCATGGCCCCCAGGAGACCTACCTTCTACTCCCTGCCAGCCCAGTGCTGTCCCATGGCAACCAGGACACCGCCTCTGTACTCCCTGCTCAGCCTAGTGCTGTCCCATGGCCCCCAGAAGACCTGCCTTGTACTCCCTGCCCAGTCCAGTGCTGTCCCATGGACCCCAGGAGAACTCCTCTGCACTCCCTGCCCAGCCCAGTGCTGTCCCGTGGCCCCCAGGAGATTTCCTCAGCACTCCCTGCCCAGCCCAGTCCTTTCCCATGGCTTATTTGGAGACCTCCTCTGCACTCCCTGCCCAGCCCAGTGCTGTCCCATGGCCCCCAAGAGACCTCCTCTGTACTCTCTGCTCAACCCAGTGCTGTCCATGGCCCCCAGGAGACCTCCTCTGCACTCCCTGCCCATCCCAGTGCTGTCCCATGGCTCATTTGGAGATTTCCTCTGCACTCCCTGCCCATCCCAGCGCTGTCCCATGGCACCCAAGAGACCTGCCTTGTACTCCCTGGCCAGCCGAGTGCTGTCCCATGGCCGCCAAGAGACCTCCTCTGCACTCCCTGCCCAGCCCAGTGCTGTCCCATGGCCCTGAGGAGACCTCCTCGGTACTGTCTGCCCAGCCCAGTGCTGTCACATGGCCCCATGAGACCTCCTCTGCACTCCCTGCCCAGCCCAGTGCTATCCCATGGCGCCCAGGTGACCTTCACTGCACTCGCTGCCCAGCCCAGTGCTGTCCCGTGGCCCCCAGAAGATTTCCTCTGCACTCCCTGCCCAGCCAGGTCCTTTCCCATGGCTTATTTGGAGACCTCCTCTACACTCCCTGGCCAGCCCATTGCTGTCCCATGGCCCGCAAGAGACCTCCTCTGTACTCTCTGCCAAGCCCAGTGCTGTCCCATGGCCGCCAGGAGGCCTCCTCTGCACTCCGTGCCCAGCCCAGTGCTGTACCGTGGCCCCCAGAAAACCTCCTCTGCACTCCCTGCCGAGCCCAGTGCTGTCCCATGGCTCATTTGGCGACCTCCTCTACACTCCCTGCCCAGCCCCGTGTTGTCCCTTGGCTCATTTGGAGACCTCCTCTGCACTCCCTGCCCAGCCCAGTTCTGTCCCATGGCCCCCAGGAGACCTGCCTTGTACTCCCTGGCCACCCCAGTGCTATCCCATGGCCGCCAGGAGACCTCCTCTGAACTCCCTGCTCAGCCCAGTGCTGTCCCATGGCCCCCAGAAGACCTCCTCTGCACTCCCTGCCCAACCCAGTGCTGTCCCATGGACCCCAGGAGACCTCCTCTGTACTGTCTGCTTAGACCAGTGCTGTCCCATGGCCCCCAGGAGACCTCCTCTGCACTCCCTGCCCAGCCCAGTGCTGTACCATGGCCCCCAGGAGATCTGCCTTGTACTCCATGCCCAGCCCAGTGCTATCCCATGGCCCCAAGGAGACCTCCTCTGCACTCCCTGCCGAGCCCAGTGCTGTCCCATGCCTCATTTGGAGACCTCCTCTACACTCCCTGCCCAGCCCCGTGTTGTCCCTTGGCTCATTGGAGACCTCCTCTGCACTCCCTACCCAGCCCAGTTCTGTCCCATGGCCCCCAGGAGACCTCCTCTGCACTCCCTGCCCAGCCCAGTGGTTACCCATAACCCCAGGTGACCTTCTGTGCACTCCCTGCCCAGTCCAGTGCTGTCCCTTGCTCATTTGGAGACCTGCTCTGCACTCCCTGCCAAGCCCAGTGCTGTCCCATTGCCCACAGAAGACCTCCTCTCTACACTCTGCCCAGCCCAGTTCAGTCCCATGGCCCCCAGGAGACCTCCCTCTGCACTCCCTGCCCATCCCAGCGCTGTCCCATGGCCCCCAGGAGACCTGCCTTCTACTCCCTGTCCAGCCCAGTGCTGTCCCATGGCCCCCAGGAGATCTCCTCTGCACTCTCTACCCAGCCCAGTGCTGTCCCATGGCTCATTTGGAAACCTCCTCTGCACTCCCTGCCCAGACCAGTGCTCTCCCATGGCCCCCAGGAGACCACCTCTGTACACTCTGCCCAGCCCAGTGCAGTACCATGCCCTCCAGTAGACCTCCTCTGTCCTCCCTGCCCAACACAGAGCTGTCCCATCGCCCCCAGGAGACCTGCCTTGTACTCCCTGCCCAGCCCAGTGCTGTCCCATGCCCCCCAGGAGACCTCCTCTGCACTCCTGCCCAGCCCAGTGCTGTCCCATGGCCCCCAGGAGACGTTCTCTGCACTCTCTACCAAGCCCAGTAGTGACCCATGACACCAATGACCTTCTATGCACTCTCAGCCCAGCCCAGTGGTGACCCATGACCCCCAAGGGACCTTCTCTGCACTCTCTACCCAGCCCAGTGGTGACCCATGACCCCAGGTGACCTTCTGTACACTCCCTGCCCAGCCCAGTGCAGTCCCATGGCCCCCAGGAGACCTCCTCTGCACTCCCTGCCCAGCCCAGCGCTGTCCCATGGCCCCCATGGGACCTGCCTTGTACTCCCTGCACAGCCCAGTGCTGTCCCATGGCTCATTTGGAGACCTCCTCTGCACTGCCTGCCGAGCCTAGTTTTGTCCCATGGCCCCCAGGAGACCTCTGCACTCCTGCCCAGCCCAGTCGTGACCCATGACCCCAGGTGACCTTCTGTGCATTCCCTGCACAGCCCAGTGCTGTCCCATGGCTCATTTGGAGACCTCCTCTGCACTCCCTGCCCAGCCCAGTGCTTCCCCATGGCTCCCCGGAGACCTCCTCTGTACTCTCTGCCCAAACCAGTGCTGTCCCATGGCCCCCAGGAGACCTCCTCTGCACCCCTGCCCAGCCCAGTGCTGTTCCATGGCCCCCAGGAGACCTCCTCTGCACTCCCTGCCCAGCCCAGTAATGACCCATGACCCCAGGTGACCTTCTGTGCACTCCCTGCCCAGCCCAGTGCTGTCCCATGGCCCCCAGGAGACCTTCTCTGCACTCTCTACCCTGCCCAGTGGTGACCCATGACCCCAGGTTACCTTCTTTGCACTCTCTGTCCAGCCCAGTGTTGACCCATGACCCCCAGGAGACCTTCCCTGTACTCTCTACCCAGCCCAGTGGTGACCCATGAACCCAGGTGACCTTCTGTGCACCCCCTGCCCTGCCCAGTGCTGTCCCATGGCCTTCAGGAGACCTCCTCTGTACTCTCTGCCCAGCCCAGTGCTTACCCATGGCCTGCAGGAGACCTCCTCTGCACTCCCTACCCAGCCCAGTCCTGTCCCATGGCCCCCAGGAGACCTCCTGTGCACTCCCTGCCCAGCCCAGTGCTGTCCCATGGCCCCCAGGAGACATCCTGTGCACTCCCTGCCCAGCCCAGTGCTGTCCCATGGCCCCCAGGAGACCTCCTCTGTACTCCCTGCCCAGCCCAGTGTTGTCCCATGGCCCTCAGGAGACCTCCTGTGTTCTCCCTGCCCAGTCCAGTGCTGTCACATGGCGGGGTCCAGCTGCTCAGACCACACTCCTTCTTCTCACCTTTGCAGACTGCTTCCATTTCTCCATCATGGCCAGGGTCACAGGAACAGACTCATTCTTCTTCCGCTGAGGTCCTCCAGGGACTCTGTCCCCATCCTCTCCTCCATCATCTTTGCTTGCTTCCTACACCAGATACAGAAGAGTCATGCTGGGGGAGGGTGTAGAAGCCACAGGTGCCCTGATGGACAGGCCTGTGCTGTCCTCACCTCCAGTGCACCTGGCAAGGAGTGAAACTGCTCCTCTTCCTCCTTAGAGCTGTCTGAGTCACTAAATTTAGCAGGCTCTGGTCATTGTCTTGCAAGAACTTGTAGAATTCTGGATCTTTTTCCTTCAGCGGAGAGAGCTGGTCCTTGTGCTCAGAGGCACTGCCTTTATGCCTACTGAGAAGGCAGGAGTCAGTAAGCCAGTGAAAAACCAGCAGGAGGTTGGCTTCTTGTCCACATAGCCACTTGTGGGCCTCCTGAGAGAGACCACAAGGTTATTCTGCTCCCTGCACAGCAGCCATCAACAACAAACAGGAGGTTTCCCACAATGTTAAGTTTTCAGAAAACGTAACTCTCCGCTCAACGCTCCCTCCGGCCCCTCGCGTGGTTCCTAACCGCCCCCTGCGCGCTACAGAAGGGTCCGCCCCACACCGAACTCTACCGGGTCAGAAACGCAACTCTGCGTCAACCGCCAACGCCTGCCCCACCCGGAGGAAGGCTGGCACAGCAAGCCACCCAGGCGCGCCGGCTTACCGTGCCCCGGGGCCCCTGACGGGCTCCAGACGCTGCACAGCTCCACATCCGCGTGACTCCCGCTCTCGCGTCGCCGCCTCCGGGGAGCCCTCAGACTCGGACTCAGAGTCCAAGCCTGAGGCCAGGAATTCGTCCACAGTCAGCTCCGCCAGGCGCCTGCGGGTCATGGAGGGTCACAAGGCACCAGCCCACTAGCCCCAGCCTTCGAAAGAGGTGAGGACAGGCCAGAGCACAGGCTCCCGCAAGGAACACGGCAGACTTACCTCCTGCGGCTCCTCGCCTCTGCCATGACGCCGAGCCCGCCGCGTGCGCCACACTTCCGGCCCCAGAAAGCCTTGCGCTACAGCACTACCTCCGGGTTGGCCCCGCCCCCGGCCGAGCCCCGCCCTGTGGCTGGCTCTGCGATTCTCCGCTGCGTAGCTGGTGGCTTCCAGGCGGGAGGGCGCGTTCGCACCCTCATGGCTTCAGGTGGGAGCACGAGAAATGGGGCGGGCGGCGCCGAGAAACCTTGTCTGCAGCCGGGGAGGCGCGCGACGCTGAGGGGCCACCGCTGCTGAGCCTCCTTCCAGCAGTCGCTCTCGTTTGTCCTGCGCCCTTCGCGGAGGCAGTTCGGTGGTTGAGCTGATGCAGCCGCGCGGCGAGCACCCAGCCGGCAGGACGCAGAGCCCGGAGAACGGCAGCCCGGGGCCCAGGCCCGAGGCGCCGCCGCTGCAGCCGCCGGCGTGAGTAGGGCGGAGAGCGGGCGGCGCCGAAGACCGACGGAGGGACCGGGGGACTCGGGAGAATGGCGTTGCCCGAGAGGCTGCCACAGGCCTGGGTCGTGTGAAGTCCGAGCCCCTCGGTCCTTCGGCCACGGCAGCGGTTCTGGGAAGTCCTGAGTGCTGCGGGGGGGCCAGGAAAGAGAGGCCCTAAGCCCCTTGCCTGCCCTTGAATTCCTCCACAACGGGAGGTCCACCTGCTGTACCGGGGGCCAGGGGTCTGCTTTAAAGCAGGCATTGGCCGGTTCCCTGCGTACACCTCCCACATTCCCAGTACTGCTGAGGGATGGGAAGGGTGGCTGGCAAGGCAGGAGCCCTATCCTTAGAAGGGTCGAGGATACCTGTCTCTCAAGGGGAACAAGAGATGGGTGAACTTAGTAGCTGAGAAGGGAGGTGGGCAGAGGAAGCTGGACAGTCAGGGCAGCAGTGTCTGGATGATCCCCCAGTGGGAGTAGGCTTAGAAGAGAGTCTGGTCTGGCTCCAGGGTAGCTCCCTGTACAGGAGGGGAGGTCTTGCTCCAGGCGGGCAGCATTACTAGGTGGGCCTTGATGCAGACGTTATGGCCACTGGACTGCTGGACAGATGGCTGACTTGGCTGCCCTGGCCATACCCAGAAGTATGGTGGTACAGAGGAGGTGGGTGAGCAGCCCCCTACAGGGCTAACTCTGACTTGGCCCTGCCCACCTGCAGCCCAGAGGCAGAGCAAGCTTGGCCCAGGCAGGTCTCCTGGGGGCCATGGGACAGCACTGGGCTTGGCAGAGAGTACAGAGGAGGTCTCTTGGGGGCCATGGGACAGCAATGGGCTGGGCAGGGAGTGCAGAGGAGGTCTTCTGGGGGCCACCGGACAGCACTGGGCTGGGCAGGGAGTTCAGAGTAGGTCTCCTGGCGGCCAAGGGACAGCACTGGGCTGGGCAGAGAATACAGAGGTCTCCTGGGGGCCATGGGACAGCACTGGGCTGGGCAGGGAGTGCAGAGGAGGCCTCCTGGCGGCCATGGGACACCACTGGGGTGTCCAGAGAGTACAAGGCAGGTATCCTGGGTGCCATGGGACAGCGCTGGGATGGGCAGGGAGTGCAGAGAAGGTCTCCAAATGAGCCATGGGAGAGCACTGGGATGGGCAGGGAGTGCAGAGGAGGTCTCCTGGGGGCCATGGGACAACACTGGGCTGGGCAGAGAGTACAGAGGAAGTCTCTTGGGGGCCATGGAACAGCACTGGGCTGGGCAGGGAGTGCAGAAGAGGTCTCAAATAAGCCTTGGGAAAGGACTGGGCTGGGCAGGGAGTGCAGAGGAAATCACCTGGAGGCCACAGGAGAGCACTGGGCTGGGCAGGGAGTGCAGTGAAGGTCACCTGGGCGCAATGTGACAGCACTGGGCTGAGCAGAAAGTACAGAGGATGTCTCCTGGGGTCCATGGGACAGCACTGGGCTGGGAAGGGAGTGCAGAGGAGGTCTTCTGGGGGCCACGGTACAGCACTGGGCTGGGCATGGAGTGCAGAGGAGGCCTCCTGGCTGCCATGGGACTGCACTGGTATGCCCAGGGAGTAAAAGGTAGGTCTCCTGGGTGCCATGGGACAGCGCTGGGATGGGCTGGGAGTGCAGAGGAGTTCTCCACATGAGCCATGGGACAGCACTGGGATGGGCAGGGAGTGCACAGGAGGTCTCATGGGGCCATGGGACAGCACTGGGCTGGGCAGGGAGTGCAGAGGAGGTCTCTTGGCGGCCATGGGACAGCACTCGGCTGGCCAGGGAGTACAAGGCAGGTCTCTTGGGTGCCATGGGACAGCGCTGGAATGGGCAGGGAGTGCAGAGGAAATCTCCTGGGGGCCATGGACAGCACTGGGCTGAGCAGAGAGTACAGAGGAGGTCTCCAGGGGGCCATGGGACAGCACTGGGCTGGGCAGGGAGTGCAGAGGAGGTCTCCAAATAAGCCATGGGAAAGGACTGGGCTGGGCAGGGAGTGCAGAGGAAATCTCCTGGGGGCCACGGGGCAGCACTGGGCTGGGCAGAGAGTACAGAGGAGGTCTCCTGGGGGCCATGGGAGAGCACTGGGCTAAGCAGCGAGTACAGAGGAGGTCTCCTGGGGTCTATGGGACAGCACTAGGCTGGGCAGGGAGTGCAGAGGAGGTCTTCTGGGGGCCACGGGACAGCACTTGGCTGGGTAGGGAGTTCTGAGGAGGTCTCCTGGCGGCCATGGGACAGCACTGGGCTGGGCAGAGAGTACAGAGGAGGTCTCCTGGGGGCCATGGGACAGCACTCGCCTGGGCAGCGAGTGCAGAGGAGGTCTCCTGGCGGCCATGGGACAGCACTGTGGTGGCCAGGGAGTACAAGGCACATCTCCTGGGTGCCATGGGACAGCGCTGGGATGGCCACAGAGTGCAGAGGATGTCTCTGGGGGCCATGGCTCAGCACTGGGCTGGGCAGGGAGTGCAGTGAATGTCTCCTGGGCGCCTTGGGACAGCATTGGGCTGGGCAGGGAGTGCAGAGGAGTTCTCCTGGGGGCCATGGGACAGCACTGGGCTAGGCAGGGAGTTCAGAGTAGGTCTCCTGGCGGCCATGGGACAGCACTGGGCTGCGCAGGGAGTGCAGAGGAGGTCTTCTGGGGGCCACGGGACAGCACTTGGCTGGGCAGGGAGTTCTGAGGAGGTCTCCTGGCAGCCATGGGACAGCACTGGGCTGGGCAGAGAGTACAGAGGAGGTCTCCTCAGGGCCATGGGACAGCACTGGGCTGGGCAGGGAGTGCAGAGGAGGTCTCTTGACGGCCATGGGACAGCACTCGGCTGGGCATGGAGTACAAGGCAGGTCTCTTGGGTGCCATGGGACAGCGCTGGGATGGGCAGGGAGTGCAGAGGACGTCTCCAAATGAGCCATGAGACAGCACTGGAATGGGCAGAAAGTGCAGAGGAGGTCTCCTGGGGGCCATGGACAGCACTGGGCTGGGCAGAGAATACAGAGGAGGTCTCTTGGGGGCCATGGGACAGCACTGGGCTGGGCAGGGAGTGTAGTGAAGGTCACCTGGGCGCCATGGGACAGCACTGGGCTGGGCAGGGAGTGCAGAGGAGGTTTCCTGGGAGCCATGGGACAGCACTGGGCTGAGCAGGTAGTACAGAGGCGGTGTCCTGGTTGCCATGGGACAGCACTGGGCTGGCAGGGAGTAGAAGGAAGGTCTCCTGGGGGCCATGGGACAGCACTGGGCTGGGCAGGGAGTGCAGAGGCGGTGTCCTGGTTGCCATGGGACAGCACTGGGCTGGCAGGGAGTAGAAGGAAGGTCTCCTGGGGGCCATGGGACAGCACTGGGCTGGGCAGGGAGTGCAGAGGAGGTCTCCAAATGAGCCACGGGACAGCATGTGGCTGGGAAGGGAGTGCAGAGGAGGTCTCCAAATGAGCCATGGGACAGCACGGGGCTGGGCAGGGAGTGCAGAGGATGTCTCCTGGGGTCCATGGGACAGCACTGGCCTGAGCAGGGAGTACAAGGCAGGTGTTCTGGGGGCCATGGGACAGCACTCGGCTGGCAGGGAATGCAGAGGAGGTCTCCTGGGGGCCATGGGACAGCACTGGGCTGAGCAGAGAGTACAGCGGAGGTCTCCTGGGGTCCATAGGACAGTAATGGCCTGGGCAGGAAGTGCAGAGGAGGTCTCCTGGGGCCATGGGACAGCACTGGGCTGGGCAGGGAGTGCAGAGCAGGTCTCCTGGGTGCCATGGGACAGCACTGGGCTGGGCAGAGAGTGCAGAGGAGGTCTCCTTGGGGCCATGGGACAGCACTGGCCTGGGTAGAGAGTGCACAGAAGGTCCCCTGATGGCCATGTGACAGCACTGGGCTGGGTAGGGAGTGCACACAAGGTCACCTTGGGTCATGGGTCACCACTGGGATGGGTAGAGAGTGCAGAGAAGGTCTCCTGGGGGTCAAGGGTCACCACTGGATTGGGCAAAGAGTGCACAGAAGGTCACCTGGGGTCATGGGTCACCACTGGTCTGGGCAGAGAGTGCAGAGGAGGTCTCCTGGAGGTCATTGGACTGCACTGGGCTGGGCAGAGTGTACAGAGGTGGTCTCCTGGGGGTCATGGGACAGCACTGGTCTAGGCAGGGAGTGCAGAGGAGGTTTCCAAATGAACCATGGGATAGCACTGGGCTGGGCACAGAGTGCAGAGGATGTTTCCAAATGAGCCATGGGACAGCACTGGGCTGGGCAGGGAGTTCAAAGGAGGTCTCCTGCGGACCATGGGACAGCACTGGGCTGGCAGAGAGTACAGAGGAGGTCTCTTGGGGGCCTTGGGACAGCACTAGGCTGGGCCTGGAGTGCAGAGAAGGTCTCCTGAGGGCCATGGGACAGCACTGGGCTGTGCAGGGAAAGCAAAGGAGGTCTCCAGGGGGCCATGGGACAGCACTGGGCTGGGCATAGTGTACAGAGGAGGTCTCCTGAGGTCCATGGGACAGCACTGGGATGGGCAGGGAGTGCAGAGGAGGTCTCCTGGGTGCCATGGTACATTTCTGGGCAGGGCAGGGAGTGCAGAGGAGGTCTCCTGGCGGCCATGGGACTGCACTGGGGTGGCCAGGGAGTACAAAGCAGGTCGCCTGGGTGCCATGGGACAGCAACCTGGCTGGGCAGGGAGTGCAGAGGAAATCTCCTGGGGACCACGGGACAGCACTGGGCTCGGCAGGGACTGCAGTGAAGGTCACCTGGGCGCCAAGGGACAGCACTGGGCTGGGCAGAGAGTACAGAGGAGGTCTTTTGGGGGCCCCGGGACAGTATTGGGCTTGGCAGGGAGTTCAGAGGAGGTCTCCTGGCGGCCATGGGACAGCACAGAGCTGGGCAGAGAGTACAGAGGAGGTCTCCTGGGGGCCATGAGAGAGCACTGGGCTAAGCAGCGAGTACAGAGGAGGTCTCCTGGGGTCGATGGGACAGCACTAGGCTGTGCAGGGAGTGCAGAGGAGGTCTTCTGGGGGCCACGGGACAGCACTTGGCTGGGCAGGGAGATCTGAGGAGGTCACCTCGCGGCCATGGGACAGCACTGGGCTGGGCATAGAGTACAGAGGAGGTCTCCTGGGGGCCATGGGACAGCACTCGGCTGGGCAGCGAGTGCAGAGGAGGTCTCCTGGCGGCCATGGGACAGCACTGTGGTGGCCACGGAGTACAAGGCAGATCTCCTGGGTGCCATGGGATAGCGCTGGGATGGCCACAGAGTGCAGAGGATGTCTCTGAGGGCCATGGCACAGCACTGGGCTGGGCAGGGAGTGCAGTGAAGGTCTCCTGGGCGCCTTGGGACAGCTCTGGGCTGGGCAGGGAGTGCAGAGGAGTTCTCCTGGGGGCCATGGGACAGCACTGGGCTAGGCAGAGAGTACTAGGGAGGTCTCCTGGGGGCCATGGGACAGCACTGGGCTCGGCAGAGAGTACAGAGGAGGTCTCTTGGGGGCCATAGGACAGCACTGGGCTGGGAAGAGAGTACAGAGGAGGTCTCCTTGGGGCCATGGGACAGCACTCGGCTGGGCAGCGAGTGCAGAGGAGGTCTCCTGGCGACCATGGGACAGCACTGTGGTAGCCACGGAGTACAAGGAAGATCTCCTCTGTGCCATAGGACTGCGTTGGGATCTGCACGGAGTGCAGAGGATGTCTCTGGGGGCCATGGCACAGCACTGGGCTGGGCAGGGAGTGCAGTGAAGGTCTCCTGGGCGCTTTCGGACAGCATTGGGCTGGGCAGGGAGTGCAGAGGAGGTCTCCTGGGGGCCATGGGACAGCACTGGGCTGGGCAGAGAGTACTAGGGAGGTCTCCTGGGGACCATGGGACAGCATTTGGCTCGGCACAGAGTACAGAGTAGGTTGTCTGTGGGCCATGGGACAGCACTGGGCTGGGCAGGGAGTGCCAAGGAGGTCTCCTGTCAGCCATGGGACTGCACTGGGGTGGCCAGGGAGTACAAGGCAGGTCCCCTGGGTGCCATGGGACAGCGCTGGGATGGGCAGGGGGTGCAGACGAGTTCTCCACATGAGCCATGGGACAGCACTGGGATGGGCAGGGAGTGCAGAGGAGGTCTCCTGGGGGCCATGGGACAGCACTGGGCTGGGCAGAGAGTACAGAGGAGGTCTTTTGGGGCAATGGGACAGCAATGGGCTGGGCAGGGAGTGCAGAGGAGGTCTCCAAATAAGCCATGGGAAAGGACCTGGCTGGGCAGGGAGTGCAGAAGAAATCTCCTGGAGACCACGGGACAGCACTGGGCTGGGCAGGGAGTGCAGTAAAGGTCACCTGGGCGCCAAGGGACAGCACTGGGCTGGGCAGAGAATACAGAGGAGGTCTTTTGGGGGCCCCGGGACAGTATTGGGCTTGGCAGGGAGTTCTGAGGAGGTCTCCTGGCGGCCATGGGACAGCACAGGGCTGGGCAGAAAGTACAGAGGACGTCTCCTGGGGGCCATTGGACAGCACTTGGCTAAGCAGCGAGTACAGAGGAGGTCTCCTGGGGTCGATGGGACAGCACTAGGCTGGGCAGGGAGTGCAGAGGAGGTCTTCTGGGGGCCACGGGACAGCACTTGGCTGGGCAGGGAGTTCTGAGGAGGTCTCCTGGCGGCCATGGGACAGCACTGTGCTGGGCATAGAGTACAGAGGAGGTCTCCTGGGGGCCATGGGACAGCACTCGGCTGGGAAGCGAGTGCAGAGGAGGTCTCCTGGCGGCCATGGGACAGCACTAGCCTGGGCAGGGAGTACAAGGCATGTCTCCTGGGTGCCATGGGACAGCGCTGGGATGGGCACAGAGTGCAGAAGATGTCTCTGGGGGCCATGGCAAAGCACCGGGCTGGGCAGGAGTCCAGTGAAGGTCTCCTGGGCGCCATGGCACAGCACTGGGCTGGGCAGGGAGTGCAGAGGAGGTCTCCTGGGGGCCATGGGACAGCACTGGGCTGGGCAGAGAGTACAGAGGAGGTCTCCTGGGGGCCATGGGACAGCACTGGGCTCGGCAGAAAGTACAGAGGAGGTCTCTTGGGGGCCATGGGACAGCACTGGGCTGGGCAGATAGTACAGAGGAGTTCCCCTGGGGGCCATGGGACAGCACTCGGCTGGGCAGCGAGTGCAGAGGAGGTCTCCTGGCGGCCATGGGACAGCACTGTGGTAGCCACGGAGTACAAGGCAGATCTCCTGTGTGCCATGGAACAGCGCTGGGATCTGCAAGGAGTGCAGAGGATGTCTCTGGGGGCCATGGCACAGCACTGGGCTGGGCAGGGAGTGCAGTGAAGGTCTCCTGGGCGCCATGGGACAGCACTAGGCTGGGCAGGGAGTGCAGAGGAGGTCTCCTGGGGGCCATCAGACAGCACTGGGCTTGGCAGAGGGTACTAGGGAGGTCTCCTGGGGGCCATGGGACAGCACTGGGCTCGGCAGAGAGTACAGAGGAGGTTGTCTGTGGGCCATGGGACAGCACTGGGCTGGGCAGGAAGTGCCGAGGAGGCCTCCAAATAAGCCTTGGGAAAGGACTGGGCTGGGCAGGGAGTGCAGAGGAAATC
>NW_027517490.1:0-43064 GCF_048772815.1 Callospermophilus lateralis | reverse complement strand
GAGCTAGCACAAACCGTGTTTGATTTAGACTTCCAAACACATCTATATATATAGGAGGAAATAGAGTGAAACCTAAAAACTCAAACTGTTACTGGTAACGAACGCTTCATCCTAGAAGAGTGAATATTGGGCAGCTAAGTGGACTAAGTAAACTGATCATTACCACAGAGATCATCAAGTTCGGATGAAAAAAAATTTTGCCGAGTATTCAGAAAACCAGTAGTTTTTTGGAAGCTTGGCACACCTTTCCAATGAAGGTGTTTTACGCAGTCTTTGCTTGTGGCTATTTCAAGAGGAAACAAACCACAAAGACAGAACTTAGAACTACTTTATTTTGTCAAGTTTCAAGGAGCTAGCACAAACCGTGTTTGATTTAGACTTCCAAACACATCTATATATATAGGAGGAAATAGAGTGAAACCTAAAAACTCAAACTGTTACTGGTAACGAACGCTTCATCCTAGAAGAGTGAATATTGGGCAGCTAAGTGGACTAAGTAAACTGATCATTACCACAGAGATCATCAAGTTCGGATGAAAAAAAATTTTGCCGAGTATTCCGAAAACCAGTAGTTTTTTGGCAGCTTGGCACACCTTTCCAATGAATGTGTTTTACGCAGTCTTTGCTTGTGCCTATTTCAAGAGGAAACAAACCACAAAGACAGAACTTAGAACTACTTTATTTTGTCAAGTTTCAAGGAGCTAGCACAAACCGTGTTTGATTTAGACTTCCAAACACGTCTATATATATAGGAGGAAATAGAGTGAAACCTAAAAACTCAAACTGTTACTGGTAACGAACGCTTCATCCTAGAAGAGTGAAAATTGGGCAGCTAAGTGGACTTAGTGAACTGATCATTACCACAGAGATCATCAAGGTCGGATGAAAAAAAATTTGCCGAGTATTCAGAAAACCAGTAGTTTTTTGGAAGCTTGGCACACCTTTCCAATGAATGTGTTTTACGCAGTCTTTGCTTGTGCCTATTTCAAGAGGAAACAAACCACAAAGACAGAACTTAGAACTACTTTATTTTGTCAAGTTTCAAGGAGCTAGCACAAACCGTGTTTGATTTAGACTTCCAAACACATCTATATATATAGGAGGAAATAGAGTGAAACCTAAAAACTCAAACTGTTACTGGTAACGATCGCTTCATCCTAGAAGAGTGAATATTGGGCAGCTAAGTGGACTAAGTAAACTGATCATTAACCACAGAGATCATCAAGGTCGGATGAAAAAAATTTTGCCGAGTATTCAGAAAACCAGTAGTTTTTTGGAAGCTTGGCACACCTTTCCAATGAAGGTGTTTTACGCAGTCTTTGCTTGTGGCTATTTCAACAGGAAACAAACCACAAAGACAGAACATAGAACTACTTTATTTTGTCCAGTTTCAAGGAGCTAGCACAAACCGTGTTTGATTTAGACTTAAAAAACCCATCTATCTGTATAGGAGGAAATAGAGTGAAACCTAAAAATTCAAATTGTTACTGCTAACGAACGCTTCATCCTAGAAGAGTGAAAATGGGGCAGCTAAGTGGACTTAGTGAACTGATCATTACCACAGAGATCATCAAGGTCGGATGAAAAAAAATTTGCCGAGTATTCAGAAAACCAGTAGTATTTTGGAAGCTTGGAACACCTTTCCAATAAAGGTGTTTTACGCAGTGTTTCCTTGTGGCTATTTCAAGAGGAAACAAACCACAAAGACAGAACTTAGAACTACTTTATTTTGTCAAGTTTCAAGGAGCTAGCACAAACCGTGTTTGA
Source organism: Callospermophilus lateralis (assembly GCF_048772815.1). NCBI lineage: Eukaryota > Metazoa > Chordata > Mammalia > Rodentia > Sciuridae > Callospermophilus > Callospermophilus lateralis. The sequence goes on along the minus strand of NW_027517490.1, from coordinate 41,297 downwards.
TTTAGACTTAAAAAACACATCTATCTGTATAGGAGGAAATAGAGTGAAACCTAAAAATTCAAACTGTTACTGGTAACGAACGCTTCATCCTAGAAGAGTGAAAATTGGGCAGCTAAGTGGACTTAGTGAACTGATCATTACCACAGAGATCATCAAGGTCGGATGAAAAAAAATTTGCCGAGTATTCAGAAAACCAGTAGTATTTTGGAAGCTTGGCACACCTTTCCAATAAAGGTGTTTTACGCAGTCTTTGCTTGTGCCTATTTCAAGAGGAAACAAACCACAAAGACAGAACTTAGAACTACTTTATTTTTTCAAGTTTCAAGGAGCTAGCACAAACCGTGTTTGATTTAGACTTAAAAAACACATCTATCTGTATAGGAGGAAATAGAGTGAAACCTAAAATTCAAACTGTTACTGGTAACGAACGCTTTATCCTAGAAGAGTGAAAGTTGGGCAGCTAAGTGGACTTTTGAACTGATCATTACCACAGAGATCATCAAGGTCGGATGAAAAAAAATTTGCCCAGTATTCAGAAAACCAGTAGTATTTTGGAAGCTTGGCACACCTTTCCAATGAATGTGTTTTACGCAGTCTTTGCTTGTGGCTATTTCAAGAGGAAACAAACCACAAAGACAGAACTTAGAACTACTTTATTTTGTCAAGTTTCAAGGAGCTAGCACAAACCGTGTTTGATTTAGACTTAAAAAACACATCTATCTGTATAGGAGGAAATAGAGTGAAACCTAAAAATTCAAACTCTTACTGGTAACGAACGCTTCAACCTCTAAGAGTGAAAATTGGGCAGCTAAGTGGACTTAGTGAACTGATCATTACCACAGAGATCATCAAGGTCGGATGAAAAAAACATTTGCCGAGTATTCAGAAAACCAGTAGTATTTTGGAAGCTTGGAACACCTTTCCAACAAAGGTGTTTTACGCAGTCTTTGCTTGTGGCTATTTCAAGAGGAAACATACCACAAAGACAGAACTTAGAACTACTTTATTTTGTCAAGTTTCAAGGAGCTAGCACAAACCGTGTTTGATTTAGACTTAAAAAACACATCTATCTGTATAGGAGGAAATAGAGTGAAACCTAAAAATTCAAACAGTTACTGGTAACGAACGCTTCATCCTAGAAGAGTGAAAGTTGGGCAGCTAAGTGGACTTAGTGAACTGATCATTACCACAGAGATCATCAAGGTCGGATGAAAAAAAATTTGCCGAGTATTCCGAAAACCAGTAGTTTTTTGGCAGCTTGGCACACCTTTCCAATGAATGTGTTTTACGCAGTCTTTGCTTGTGCCTATTTCAAGAGGAAACAAACCACAAAGACAGAACTTAGAACTACTTTATTTTGTCAAGTTACAAGGAGCTAGCACAAACCGTGTTTGATTTAGACTTCCAAACACATCTATATATATAGGAGGAAATAGAGTGAAACCTAAAAACTCAAACTGTTACTGGTAACGAACGCTTCATCCTAGAAGAGTGAATATTGGGCAGCTAAGTGGACTAAGTAAACTGATCATTACCACAGAGATCATCAAGTTCGGATGAAAAAAAATTTTGCCGAGTATTCAGAAAACCAGTAGTTTTTTGGAAGCTTGGCACACCTTTCCAATGAAGGTGTTTTACGCAGTCTTTGCTTGTGGCTATTTCAAGAGGAAACAAACCACAAAGACAGAACTTAGAACTACTTTATTTTGTCAAGTTTCAAGGAGCTAGCACAAACCGTGTTTGATTTAGACTTCCAAACACATCTATATATATAGGAGGAAATAGAGTGAAACCTAAAAACTCAAACTGTTACTGGTAACGAACGCTTCATCCTAGAAGAGTGAATATTGGGCAGCTAAGTGGACTAAGTAAACTGATCATTACCACAGAGATCATCAAGTTCGGATGAAAAAAAATTTTGCCGAGTATTCCGAAAACCAGTAGTTTTTTGGCAGCTTGGCACACCTTTCCAATGAATGTGTTTTACGCAGTCTTTGCTTGTGCCTATTTCAAGAGGAAACAAACCACAAAGACAGAACTTAGAACTACTTTATTTTGTCAAGTTTCAAGGAGCTAGCACAAACCGTGTTTGATTTAGACTTCCAAACACGTCTATATATATAGGAGGAAATAGAGTGAAACCTAAAAACTCAAACTGTTACTGGTAACGAACGCTTCATCCTAGAAGAGTGAAAATTGGGCAGCTAAGTGGACTTAGTGAACTGATCATTACCACAGAGATCATCAAGGTCGGATGAAAAAAAATTTGCCGAGTATTCAGAAAACCAGTAGTTTTTTGGAAGCTTGGCACACCTTTCCAATGAATGTGTTTTACGCAGTCTTTGCTTGTGCCTATTTCAAGAGGAAACAAACCACAAAGACAGAACTTAGAACTACATTATTTTGTCAAGTTTCAAGGAGCTAGCACAAACCGTGTTTGATTTAGACTTCCAAACACATCTATATATATAGGAGGAAATAGAGTGAAACCTAAAAACTCAAACTGTTACTGGTAACGATCGCTTCATCCTAGAAGAGTGAATATTGGGCAGCTAAGTGGACTAAGTAAACTGATCATTACCACAGAGATCATCAAGGTCGGATGAAAAAAAATTTTGCCGAGTATTCAGAAAACCAGTAGTTTTTTGGAAGCTTGGCACACCTTTCCAATGAAGGTGTTTTACGCAGTCTTTGCTTGTGGCTATTTCAACAGGAAACAAACCACAAAGACAGAACATAGAACTACTTTATTTTGTCCAGTTTCAAGGAGCTAGCACAAACCGTGTTTGATTTAGACTTAAAAAACCCATCTATCTGTATAGGAGGAAATAGAGTGAAACCTAAAAATTCAAATTGTTACTGCTAACGAACGCTTCATCCTAGAAGAGTGAAAATGGGGCAGCTAAGTGGACTTAGTGAACTGATCATTACCACAGAGATCATCAAGGTCGGATGAAAAAAAATTTGCCGAGTATTCAGAAAACCAGTAGTATTTTGGAAGCTTGGAACACCTTTCCAATAAAGGTGTTTTACGCAGTGTTTGCTTGTGGCTATTTCAAGAGGAAACAAACCACAAAGACAGAACTTAGAACTACTTTATTTTGTCAAGTTTCAAGGAGCTAGCACAAACCGTGTTTGATTTAGACTTAAAAAACACATCTATCTGTATAGGAGGAAATAGAGTGAAACCTAAAAATTCAAACTGTTACTGGTAACGAACGCTTCATCCTAGAAGAGTGAAAATTGGGCAGCTAAGTGGACTTAGTGAACTGATCATTACCACAGAGATCATCAAGGTCGGATAAAAAAAATTTGCCGAGTATTCAGAAAACCAGTAGTATTTTGGAAGCTTGGCAAACCTTTCCAATAAAGGTGTTTTACGCAGTCTTTGCTTGTGCCTATTTCAAGAGGAAACAAACCACAAAGACAGAACTTAGAACTACTTTATTTTGTCAAGTTTCAAGGAGCTAGCACAAACCGTGTTTGATTTAGACTTAAAAAACACATCTATCTGTATAGGAGGAAATAGAGTGAAACCTAAAAATTCAAACTGTTACTGGTAACGAACGCTTCATCCTAGAAGAGTGAAAATTGGGCAGCTAAGTGGACTTAGTGAACTGATCATTACCACAGAGATCATCAAGGTCGGATGAAAAAAAATTTGCCGAGTATTCAGAAAACCAGTAGTATTTTGGAAGCTTGGAACACCTTTCCAATGAAGGTGTTTTATGCAGTGTTTGCTTGTGGCTATTTCAAGAGGAAACAAACCACAAAGACAGAACTTAGAACTACTTTATTTTGTCAAGTTTCAAGGAGCTACCACAAACCGTGTTTGATTTAGACTTAAAAAACACATCTATCTGTATAGGAGGAAATAGAGTGAAACCTAAAAATTCAAACATTTACTGGTAACGAACGCTTCATCCTAGAAGAGTGAAAATTGGGCAGCTAAGTGGACTTAGTGAACTGATCATTACCACAGAGATCATCAAGGTTGGATGAAAAAAAATTTGCCGAGTATTCAGAAAACCAGTAGTATTTTGGAAGCTTGGAACACCTTTCCAATAAAGGTGTTTTACGCAGTCTTTGCTTGTGGCTATTTCAAGAGGAAACAAACCACAAAGACAGAACTTAGAACTACTTTATTTTTTCAAGTTTCAAGGAGCTAGCACAAACCGTGTTTGATTTAGACTTAAAAAACACATCTATCTGTATAGGAGGAAATAGAGTGAAACCTAAAATTCAAACTGTTACTGGTAACGAACGCTTCATCCTAGAAGAGTGAAAGTTGGGCAGCTAAGTGGACTTAGTGAACTGATCATTACCACAGAGATCATCAAGGTCGGATGAAAAAAAATTTGCCGAGTATTCAGAAAACCAGTAGTATTTTGGAAGCTTGGCACACCTTTCCAATGAATGTGTTTTACGCAGTCTTTGCTTGTGGCTATTTCAAGAGGAAACAAACCACAAAGACAGAACTTAGAACTACTTTATTTTGTCAAGTTTCAAGGAGCTAGCACAAACTGTGTTTGATTTAGACTTAAAAAACACATCTATCTGTATAGGAGGAAATAGAGTGAAACCTAAAAATTCAAACTCTTACTGGTAACGAACGCTTCAACCTCTAAGAGTGAGAATTGGGCAGCTAAGTGGACTTAGTGAACTGATCATTACCACAGAGATCATCAAGGTCGGATTAAAAAAACATTTGCCGAGTATTCAGAAAACCAGTAGTATTTTGGAAGCTTGGAACACCTTTCCAATGAATGTGTTTTACGCAGTCTTTGCTTGTGGCTATTTCAAGAGGAAAGAAACCACAGAGACAGAACTTAGAACTACTTTATTTTGTCAAGTTTCAAAAAGCTAGCACAAACCTTGTTTGATTTAGACTTAAAAAACACATCTATCTGTATAGGAGGAAATAGAGTGAAACCTAAAAATTCAAACTGTTACTGGTAACGAACGCTTCATTCTAGAAGAGTGAAAATTGGGCAGCTAAGTGGACTTAGTGAACTGATCATTACCACAGAGATCATCAAGGTCGGATGAAAAAAAATTTGCCGAGTATTCAGAAAACCAGTAGTTTTTTGGAAGCTTGGCACACCTTTCCAATGAAGGTGTTTTACGCAGTCTTTGCTTGTGGCTATTTCAAGAGGAAACAAACCACAAAGACAGAACTTAGAACTACTTTATTTTGTCAAGTTTCAAGGAGCTAGCACAAACCGTGTTTGATTTAGACTTAAAAAACACATCTATCTGTATAGGAGGAAATAGAGTGAATCCTAATAATTCAAACATTTACTGGTAACGAACGCGTCATCCTAGAAGAGTGAAAATTGGGCAGCAAAGTGGACTTAGTGAACTGATCATTACCACAGTGATCATCAAGGTCGGATGAAAAAAAATTTGCCGAGTATTCAGAAAACCAGTAGTATTTTGGAAGCTTGGAACACCTTTCCAATAAAGGTGTTTTACGCAGTGTTTGCTTGTGGCTATTTCAAGAGGAAACAAACCAAAAGACAGAACTTAGAACTACTTTATTTTGTCAAGTTTCAAGGAGCTAGCACAAACCGTGTTTGATTTAGACTTAAAAAACACATCTATCTGTATAGGAGGAAATAGAGTGAAACCTAAAAATTCAAACTGTTACTGGTAACGAACGCTTCATCCTAGAAGAGTGAAAATTGGGCAGCTAAGTGGACTTAGTGAACTGATCATTACCACAGAGATCATCAAGGTCGGATGAAAAAAAATTTGCCGAGTATTTAGAAAACCAGTAGCATTTTGGAAGCTTGGAACACCTTTACAATAAAGGTGTTTTACGCAATGTTTGCTTGTGGCTATTTCAAGAGGAAACAAACCACAAAGACAGAACTTAAAACTACTTTATTTTGTCAAGTTTCAAGGAGCTAGCACAAACCGTGTTTGATTTAGACTTAAAAAACCCATCTATCTCTATAGGAGGAAATAGAGTGAAACCTAAAAATTCAAACTGTTACTGGTAACGAACGCTTCATCCTAGAAGAGTGAAAGTTGGGCAGCTAAGTGGACTTAGAGAACTGATCATTACCACAGAGATCATCAAGGTCGGATGAAAAAAAATTTGCCGAGTATTCAGAAAACCAGTAGTATTTTGGAAGCTTGGAACACCTTTCCAATGAATGTGTTTTACGCAGTCTTTGCTTGTGGCTATTTCAAGAGGAAACAAACCACAAAGACAGAACTTAGAACTACTTTATTTTGTCCAGTTTCGAGGAGCTAGCACAAACCGTGTTTGATTTAGACTTAAAAAACACATCTATCTGTATAGGAGGAAATAGAATGAAACCTAAAAATTCAAACTGTTACTGGTAACGAACGCTTCATCCTAGAAGAGTGAAAATTGGGCAGCTAAGTGGACTTAGTGAACTGATCATTACCACAGAGATCATCAAGGTCGGATGAAAAAAAATTTGCCGAGTATTCAGAAAACCAGTAGTATTTTGGAAGCTTGGAACACCTTTCCAATAAAGGTGTTTTACGCAGTGTTTGCTTGTGGCTATTTGAAGAGGAAACAAACCACAAAGACAGAACTTAGAACTACTTTATTTTGTCAAGTTTCAAGGAGCTAGCACAAACCGTGTTTGATTTAGACTTAAAAAACACATCTATCTGTATAGGAGGAAATAGAGTGAAACCTAAAAATTCAAACTGTTACTGGTAACGAACGCTTCATCCTAGAAGAGTGAAAATTGGGCAGCTAAGTGGACTTAGTGAACTGATCATTACCACAGAGATCATCAAGGTCGGATGAAAAAAAATTTGCCGAGTATTTAGAAAACCAGTAGCATTTTGCAAGCTTGGAACACCTTTACAATAAAGGTGTTTTACGCAATGTTTGCTTGTGGCTATTTCAAGAGGAAACAAACCACAAAGACAGAACTTAAAACTACTTTATTTTGTCAAGTTTCAAGGAGCTAGCACAAACCGTGTTTGATTTAGACTTAAAAAACACATCTATCTGTATAGGAGGAAATACAATGAAACCTAAAAATTCAAACTGTTACTGGTAACGAACGCTTCATCCTAGAAGAGTGAAAATTGGGCAGCTAACTGGACTTAGTGAACTGATCATTACCACAGAGATCATCAAGGTCGGATGAAAAAAAATTTGCCGAGTATTCAGAGAACCAGTAGTATTTTGGAAGCTTGGAACACCTTTCCAATGAATGTATTTTACGCAGTCTTTGCTTGTGGCTATTTCAAGAGGAAACAAACCACAAAGACAGAACTTAGAACTACTTTATTTTGTCAAGTTTCAAGGAGCTAGCACAAACCGTGTTTGATTTAGACTTAAAAAACACATCTATCTGTATAGGAGGAAATAGAGTGAAACCTAAAAATTCAAACTGTTACTGGTAACGAACGCTTCATCCTAGAAGAGTGAAAATTGGGCAGCTAAGTGGACTTAGAGAACTGATCATTACCACAGAGATCATCAAGGTCGGATGAAAAAAAATTTGCCGAGTATTCAGAAAACCAGTAGTATTTTGGAAGCTTGGAACACCTTTCCAATAAAGGTGTTTTACGCAGTCTTTGCTTGTGGCTATTTCAAGAGGAAACAAACCACAAAGACAGAACTTAGAACTACTTTATTTTGTCAAGTTTCAAGGAGCTAGCACAAACCGTGTTTGATTTAGACTTAAAAAACACATCTATCTGTATAGGAGGAAATAGAGTGAAACCTAAAAATTCAAACTGTTACTGGTAACGAACGCTTCATCCTAGAAGAGTGAAAGTTGGGCAGCTAAGTGGACTTAGAGAACTGATCATTACCACAGAGATCATCAAGGTCGGATGAAAAAAAATTTGCCGAGTATTCAGAAAACCAGTAGTATTTTGGAAGCTTGGAACACCTTTCCAATGAATGTGTTTTACGCAGTCTTTGCTTGTGGCTATTTCAAGAGGAAACAAACCACAAAGACAGAACTTAGAACTACTTTATTTTGTCCAGTTTCGAGGAGCTAGCACAAACCGTGTTTGATTTAGACTTAAAAAACACATCTATCTGTATAGGAGGAAATAGAATGAAACCTAAAAATTCAAACTGTTACTGGTAACGAACGCTTCATCCTAGAAGAGTGAAAATTGGGCAGCTAAGTGGACTTAGTGAACTGATCATTACCACAGAGATCATCAAGGTCGGATGAAAAAAAATTTGCCGAGTATTCAGAAAACCAGTAGTATTTTGGAAGCTTGGAACACCTTTCCAATAAAGGTGTTTTACGCAGTGTTTGCTTGTGGCTATTTGAAGAGGAAACAAACCACAAAGACAGAACTTAGAACTACTTTATTTTGTCAAGTTTCAAGGAGCTAGCACAAACCGTGTTTGATTTAGACTTAAAAAACACATCTATCTGTATAGGAGGAAATAGAGTGAAACCTAAAAATTCAAACTGTTACTGGTAACGAACGCTTCATCCTAGAAGAGTGAAAATTGGGCAGCTAAGTGGACTTAGTGAACTGATCATTACCACAGAGATCATCAAGGTCGGATGAAAAAAAATTTGCCGAGTATTTAGAAAACCAGTAGCATTTTGCAAGCTTGGAACACCTTTACAATAAAGGTGTTTTACGCAATGTTTGCTTGTGGCTATTTCAAGAGGAAACAAACCACAAAGACAGAACTTAAAACTACTTTATTTTGTCAAGTTTCAAGGAGCTAGCACAAACCGTGTTTGATTTAGACTTAAAAAACACATCTATCTGTATAGGAGGAAATACAATGAAACCTAAAAATTCAAACTGTTACTGGTAACGAACGCTTCATCCTAGAAGAGTGAAAATTGGGCAGCTAAGTGGACTTAGTGAACTGATCATTACCACAGAGATCATCAAGGTCGGATGAAAAAAAATTTGCCGAGTATTCAGAGAACCAGTAGTATTTTGGAAGCTTGGAACACCTTTCCAATGAATGTATTTTACGCAGTCTTTGCTTGTGGCTATTTCAAGAGGAAACAAACCACAAAGACAGAACTTAGAACTACTTTATTTTGTCAAGTTTCAAGGAGCTAGCACAAACCGTGTTTGATTTAGACTTAAAAAACACATCTATCTGTATAGGAGGAAATAGAGTGAAACCTAAAAATTCAAACTGTTACTGGTAACGAACGCTTCATCCTAGAAGAGTGAAAATTGGGCAGCTAAGTGGACTTAGAGAACTGATCATTACCACAGAGATCATCAAGGTCGGATGAAAAAAAATTTGCCGAGTATTCAGAAAACCTGTAGTATTTTGGAAGCTTGGAACACCTTTCCAATAAAGGTGTTTTACGCAGTCTTTGCTTGTGGCTATTTCAAGAGGAAACAAACCACAAAGACAGAACTTAGAACTACTTTATTTTGTCAAGTTTCAAGGAGCTAGCACAAACCGTGTTTGATTTAGACTTAAAAAACACATCTATCTGTATAGGAGGAAATAGAGTGAAACCTAAAAATTCAAACTGTTACTGGTAACGAACGCTTCATCCTAGAAGAGTGAAAATTGGGCAGCTAAGTGGACTTAGAGAACTGATCATTACCACAGAGATCATCAAGGTCGGATGAAAAAAAATTTGCCGAGTATTCAGAAAACCACTAGTATTTTGGAAGCTTGGCACACCTTTCCAATAAAGGTGTTTTACGCAGTCTTTGCTTGTGGCTATTTCAAGAGGAAACAAACCACAAAGACAGAACTTAGAACTACTTTATTTTGTCAAGTTTCAAGGAGCTAGCATAAACCGTGTTTGATTTAGACTTAAAAAACACATCTATCTGTATAGGAGAAAATAGAGTGAAACCTAAAAATTCAAACTGTTACTGGTAACGAACGCTTCATCCTAGAAGAGTGAAAATTGGGCAGCTATGTGGACTTAGTTAACTGATCATTACCACAGAGATAATCAAGGTCGGATGAAAAAAAATTTGCCGAGTATTCAGAAAACCAGTAGTATTTTGGAAGCTTGGCACACCTTTCCAATGAATGTGTTTTACGCAGTCTTTGCTTGTGGCTATTTCAAGAGGAAACAAACCACAAAGACAGAACTTAGAACTACTTTATTTTTTCAAGTTTCAAGGAGCTAGCACAAACCGTGTTTGATTTAGTCTTAAAAAACACATCTATCTGTATAGGAGGAAATAGAGTGAAACCTAAAAATTCAAACTGTTACTGGTAACGAACGCTTCATCCTAGAATAGGGAAAATTGGGCAGCTAAGTGGACTTAGTGAACTGATCATTACCACAGAGATCATCAAGGTCGGATGAAAAAAAATTTGCCGAGTATTCAGAAAACCAGTAGTATTTTGGAAGCTTGGAACACCTTTCCAATAAAGGTGTTTTACGCAGTGTTTGCTTGTGGCTATTTCAAGAGGAAACAAACCACAAAGACAGAACTTAGAACTACTTTATTTTGTCAAGTTTCAAGGAGCTAGCACAAACCGTGTTTGATTTAGACTTAAAAAACACATCTATCTGTATAGGAGGAAATAGAGTGAAACCTAAAAATTCAAACTGTTACTGGTAACGAACGCTTCATCCTAGAAGAGTGAAAATTGGGCAGCTAAGTGGACTTAGTGAACTGATCATTACCACAGAGATCATCAAGGTCGGATGAAAAAAAATTTGCCGAGTATTCAGAAAACCAGTAGTATTTTGGAAGCTTGGAACACCTTTCCAATGAATGTGTTTTACGCAGTCTTTGCTTGTGGCTATTTCAAGAGGAAACAAACCACAAAGACAGAACTTAGAACTACTGTTTTTGTCCAGTTTCAAGGAGCTAGCACAAACCGTGTTTGATTTGGACTTAAAAAACACATCTATCTGTATAGGAAGAAATAGAATGAAACCTAAAAATTCAAACTGTTACTGGTAACGAACGCTTCATCCTAGAAGAGTGAAAATTGGGCAGCTAAGTGGACTTAGTGAACTGATCATTACCACACAGATCATCAAGGTCGGATGAAAAAAAATTTGCCGAGTATTCAGAGAACCAGTAGTATTTTGGAAGCTTGGAAAACCTTTCCAATGAATGTGTTTTACGCAGTCTTTGCTTGTGGCTATTTCAAGAGGAAACAAACCACAAAGACAGAACTTAGAACTACTTTATTTTGTCAAGTTTCAAGGAGCTAGCACAAACCGTGTTTTATTTAGACTTAAAAAACACATCTATCTGTATAGGAGGAAATAGAGTGAAACCTAAAAATTCAAACTGTTACTGGTAACGAACGCTTCATCCTAGAAGAGTGAAAATTAGGCAGCTAAGTGGACTTAGAGAACTGATCATTACCACAGAGATCATCAAGGTCGGATGAAAAAAAATTTGCCGAGTATTCAGAAAACCAGTAGTATTTTGGAAGCTTGGAACACCTTTCCAATAAAGGTGTTTTACGCAGTCTTTGCTTGTGGCTATTTCAAGAGGAAACAAACCACAAAGACAGAACTTAGAACTACTTTATTTTGTCAAGTTTCAAGGAGCTAGCACAAACCGTGTTTGATTTAGACTTAAAAAACACATCTATCTGTATAGGAGGAAATAGAGTGAAACCTAAAAATTCAAACTGTTACTGGTAACGAACGCTTCATCCTAGAAGAGTGAAAATTGGGCAGCTAAGTGGACTTAGTGAACTGATCATTACCACAGAGATCATCAAGGTCGGATGAAAAAAAATTTGCCGAGTATTCAGAGAACCAGTAGTATTTTGGAAGCTTGGAACACCTTTCCAATGAATGTGTTTTACGCAGTCTTTGCTTGTGGCTATTTCAAGAGGAAACAAACCACAAAGACAGAACTTAGAACTACTTTATTTTGTCAAGTTTCAAGGAGCTAGCACAAACCGTGCTTGATTTAGACTTAAAAAACACATCTATCTGTATAGGAGGAAATAAAGTGAAACCTAAAAATTCAAACTGTTACTGGTAACGAACGCTTCATCCTAGAAGAGTGAAAATTGGGCAGCTAAGTGGACTTAGAGAACTGATCATTACCACAGAGATCATCAAGGTCGGATGAAAAAAAATTAGCCGAGTATTCAGAAAACCAGTAGTATTTTGGAAGCTTGGAACACCTTTCCAATAAAGGTGTTTTACGCAGTCTTTGCTTGTGGCTATTTCAAGAGGAAACAAACCACAAAGACAGAACTTAGAACTACTTTATTTTGTCAAGTTTCAAGGAGCTAGCACAAACCGTGTTTTATTTAGACTTAAAAAACACATCTATCTGTATAGGAGGAAATAGAGTGAAACCTAAAAATTCAAACTGTTACTGGTAACGAACGCTTCATCCTAGAAAAGTGAAAATTGGGCAGCTAAGTGGACTTAGAGAACTGATCATTACCACAGAGATCATCAAGTTCGGATGAAAAAAAATTTGCCGAGTATTCAGAAAACCAGTAGTATTTTGGAAGCTTGGAACACCTTTCCAATAAAGGTGTTTTACGCAGTCTTTGCTTGTGGCTATTTCAAGAGGAAACAAACCACAAAGACAGAACTTAGAACTACTTTATTTTGTCAAGTTTCAAGGAGCTAGCACAAACCGTGTTTGATTTAGACTTAAAAAACACATCTATCTGTACAGGAGGAAATAGAGTGAAACCTAAAAATTCAAACTGTTACTGGTAACGAACGCTTCATCCTAGAAGAGTGAAAATTGGGCAGCTAAGTGGACTTAGTGAACTGATCATTACCACAGAGATCATCAAGGTCGGATGAAAAAAAATTTGCCGAGTATTCAGAGAACCAGTAGTATTTTGGAAGCTTGGAACACCTTTCCAATGAATGTGTTTTACGCAGTCTTTGCTTGTGGCTATTTCAAGAGGAAACAAACCACAAAGACAGAACTTAGAACTACTTTATTTTGTCAAGTTTCAAGGAGCTAGCACAAACCGTGCTTGATTTAGACTTAAAAAACACATCTATCTGTATAGGAGGAAATAGAGTGAAACCTAAAAATTCAAACTGTTACTGGTAACGAACGCTTCATCCTAGAAGAGTGAAAATTGGGCAGCTAAGTGGACTTAGAGAACTGATCATTACCACAGAGATCATCAAGGTCGGATGAAAAAAAATTTGCCGAGTATTCAGAAAACCAGTAGTATTTTGGAAGCTTGGAACACCTTTCCAATAAAGGTGTTTTACGCAGTCTTTGCTTGTGGCTATTTCAAGAGGAAACAAACCACAAAGACAGAACTTAGAACTACTTTATTTTGTCAAGATTCAAGGAGCTAGCACAAAACGTGTTTGATTTAGACTTAAAAAACACATCTATCTGTATAGGAGGAAATAGAGTGAAACCTAAAAATTCAAACTGTTACTGGTAACGAACGCTTCATCCTAGAAGAGTGAAAATTGGGCAGCTAAGTGGACTTAGTGAACTGATCATTACCACAGAGATCATCAAGGTCGGAAGAAAAAAAATTTGCCGAGTATTCAGAGAACCAGTAGTATTTTGGAAGCTTGGAACACCTTTCCAATGAATGTGTTTTACGCAGTCTTTGCTTGTGGCTATTTGAAGAGGAAACAAACCACAAAGACAGAACATAGAACTACTTTATTTTGTCAAGTTTCAAGGAGCTAGCACAAACCGTGTTTGATTTAGACTTAAAAAACACATCTATCTGTATAGGAGGAAATAGAGTGAAACCTAAAAATTCAAACTGTTACTGGTAACGAACGCTTCATCCTAGAAGAGTGAAAATTGGGCAGCTAAGTGGACTTAGTGAACTGATCATTACCACAGAGATCATCAAGGTCGGATGAAAAAAAATTTGCCGAGTATTTAGAAAACCAGTAGCATTTTGCAAGCTTGGAACACCTTTACAATAAAGGTGTTTTACGCAATGTTTGCTTGTGGCTATTTCAAGAGGAAACAAACCACAAAGACAGAACTTAAAACTACTTTATTTTGTCAAGTTTCAAGGAGCTAGCACAAACCGTGTTTGATTTAGACTTAAAAAACACATCTATCTGTATAGGAGGAAATACAATGAAACCTAAAAATTCAAACTGTTACTGGTAACGAACGCTTCATCCTAGAAGAGTGAAAATTGGGCAGCTAAGTGGACTTAGTGAACTGATCATTACCACAGAGATCATCAAGGTCGGATGAAAAAAAATTTGCCGAGTATTCAGAGAACCAGTAGTATTTTGGAAGCTTGGAACACCTTTCCAATGAATGTATTTTACGCAGTCTTTGCTTGTGGCTATTTCAAGAGGAAACAAACCACAAAGACAGAACTTAGAACTACTTTATTTTGTCAAGTTTCAAGGAGCTAGCACAAACCGTGTTTGATTTAGACTTAAAAAACACATCTATCTGTATAGGAGAAAATAGAGTGAAACCTAAAAATTCAAACTGTTACTGGTAACGAACGCTTCATCCTAGAAGAGTGAAAATTGGGCAGCTAAGTGGACTTAGAGAACTGATCATTACCACAGAGATCATCAAGGTCGGATGAAAAAAAATTTGCCGAGTATTCAGAAAACCAGTAGTATTTTGGAAGCTTGGAACACCTTTCCAATAAAGGTGTTTTACGCAGTCTTTGCTTGTGGCTATTTCAAGAGGAAACAAACCACAAAGACAGAACTTAGAACTACTTTATTTTGTCAAGTTTCAAGGAGCTAGCATAAACCGTGTTTGATTTAGACTTAAAAAACACATCTATCTGTATAGGAGAAAATAGAGTGAAACCTAAAAATTCAAACTGTTACTGGTAACGAACGCTTCATCCTAGAAGAGTGAAAATTGGGCAGCTATGTGGACTTAGTTAACTGATCATTACCACAGAGATAATCAAGGTCGGATGAAAAAAAATTTGCCGAGTATTCAGAAAACCAGTAGTATTTTGGAAGCTTGGCACACCTTTCCAATGAATGTGTTTTACGCAGTCTTTGCTTGTGGCTATTTCAAGAGGAAACAAACCACAAAGACAGAACTTAGAACTACTTTATTTTTTCAAGTTTCAAGGAGCTAGCACAAACCGTGTTTGATTTAGACTTAAAAAACACATCTATCTGTATAGGAGGAAATAGAGTGAAACCTAAAAATTCAAACTGTTACTGGTAACGAATGCTTCATCCTAGAAGAGTGAAAATTAAGCAGGTAAGTGGACTTAGTGAACTGATCATTACCACAGAGATCATCAAAGTCGGATGAAAAAAAATTTGCCGAGTATTCAGAAAACCAGTAGCATTTTGGAAGCTTGGAACACCTTTCCAATAAAGGTGTTTTACGCAGTGTTTGCTTGTGGCTATTTCAAGAGGAAACAAACCACAAAGACAGAACTTAGAACTACTTTATTTTGTCAAGTTTCAAGGAGCTAGCACAAACCGTGTTTGATTTAGACTTAAAAAACACATCTATCTGTATAGGAGGAAATAGAGTGAAACCTAAAAATTCAAACTGTTACTGGTAACAAACGCTTCATTCTAGAAGAGTGAAAATTGGGCAGCTAAGTGGACTTAGAGAACTGATCATTACCACAGAGATCATCAAGTTCGGATGAAAAAAAATTTGCCGAGTATTCAGAAAACCAGTAGTATTTTGGAAGCTTGGAACACCTTTCCAATAAAGGTGTTTTACACAGTCTTTGCTTGTGGCTATTTCAAGAGGAAACAAACCACAAAGACAGAACTTAGAACTACTTTATTGTGTCAAGTTTCAAGGAGCTAGCACAAACCGTGTTTGATTTAGTCTTAAAAAACACATCTATCTGTATAGGAGGAAATAGAGTGAAACCTAAAAATTCAAACTGTTACTGGTAACGAACGCTTCATCCTAGAATAGGGAAAATTGGGCAGCTAAGTGGACTTAGTGAACTGATCATTACCACAGAGATCATCAAGGTCGGATGAAAAAAAATTTGCCGAGTATTCAGAAATCCAGTAGTATTTTGGAAGCTTGGAACACCTTTCCAATAAAGGTGTTTTACGCAGTGTTTGCTTGTGGCTATTTCAAGAGGAAACAAACCACAAAGACAGAACTTAGAACTACTTTATTTTGTCAAGTTTCAAGGAGCTAGCACAAACCGGGTTTGATTTAGACTTAAAAAACACATCTATCTGTATAGGAGGAAATAGAGTGAAACCTAAAAATTCAAACTGTTACTGGTAACGAACGCTTCATCCTAGAAGAGTGAAAATTGGGCAGCTAAGTGGACTTAGTGAACTGATCATTACCACAGAGATCATCAAGGTCGGATGAAAAAAAATTTGCCGAGTATTCAGAAAACCAGTAGTATTTTGGAAGCTTGGAACACCTTTCCAATGAATGTGTTTTACGCAGTCTTTGCTTGTGGCTATTCCAAGAGGAAACAAACCACAAAGACAGAACTTAGAACTACTTTTTTTGTCCAGTTTCAAGGAGCTAGCACAAACCGTGTTTGATTTAGACTTAAAAAACACATCTATCTGTATAGGAAGAAATAGAATGAAACCTAAAAATTCAAACTGTTACTGGTAACGAACGCTTCATCCTAGAAGAGTGAAAATTGGGCAGCTAAGTGGACTTAGTGAACTGATCATTACCACACAGATCATCAAGGTCGGATGAAAAAAAATTTGCCGAGTATTCAGAGAACCAGTAGTATTTTGGAAGCTTGGAAAACCTTTCCAATGAATGTGTTTTACGCAGTCTTTGCTTGTGGCTATTTCAAGAGGAAACAAACCACAAAGACAGAACTTAGAACTACTTTATTTTGTCAAGTTTCAAGGAGCTAGCGCAAACCGTGTTTGATTTAGACTTAAAAAACACATCTATCTGTATAGGAGGAAATAGAGTGAAACCTAAAAATTCAAACTGTTACTGGTAACGAACGCTTCATCCTAGAAGAGTGAAAATTGGGCAGCTAAGTGGACTTAGTGAACTCATCATTACCACAGAGATCATCAAGTTCGGATGAAAAAAAATTTGCCGAGTATTCAGAAAACCAGTAGTATTTTGGAAGCTTGGAACACCTTTCCAATAAAGGTGTTTTACGCAGTCTTTGCTTGTGGCTATTTCAAGAGGAAACAAACCACAAAGACAGAACTTAGAACTACTTTATTTTGTCAAGTTTCAAGGAGCTAGCACAAACCGTGTTTGATTTAGACTTAAAAAACACATCTATCTGTATAGGAGGAAATAGAGTGAAACCTAAAAATTCAAACTGTTACTGGTAACGAACGCTTCATCCTAGAAGAGTGAAAATTGGGCAGCTAAGTGGACTTAGTGAACTGATCATTACCACAGAGATCATCAAGTTCGGATGAAAAAAAATTTGCCGAGTATTCAGAGAACCAGTAGTATTTTGGAAGCTTGGAACACCTTTCCAATGAATGTGTTTTACGCAGTCTTTGCTTGTGGCTATTTCAAGAGGAAACAAACCACAAAGACAGAACTTAGAACTACTTTATTTTGTCAAGTTTCAAGGAGCTAGCACAAACCGTGCTTGATTTAGACTTAAAAAACACATCTATCTGTATAGGAGGAAATAGAGTGAAACCTAAAAATTCAAACTGTTACTGGTAACAAAAGCTTCATCCTAGAAGAGTGAAAATTGGGCAGCTAAGTGGACTTAGTGAACTGATCATTACCACAGAGATCATCAAGGTCGGATGAAAAAAAATTTGCCGAGTATTCAGAAAACCAGTAGTATTTTGGAAGCTTGGAACACCTTTCCAATAAAGGTGTTTTACGCAGTCTTTGCTTGTGGCTATTTCAAGAGGAAACAAACCACAAAAACAGAACTTAGAACTACTTTATTTTGTCAAGTTTCATGGAGCTAGCGCAAACCGTGTTTGATTTAGACTTAAAAAACACATCTATCTGTATAGGAGAAAATAGAGTGAAACCTAAAAATTCAAACTGTTACTGGTAACGAACGCTTCATCCTAGAAGAGAGAAAGTTGGGCAGCTAAGTGGACTTAGTGAACTGATCATTACCACAGAGATCATCAAGGTCGGATGAAAAAAAATTTGCCGAGTATTCAGAAAACCAGTAGTATTTTGGAAGCTTGGCACACCTTTCCAATGAATGTGTTTTACGCAGTCTTTGCCTGTGGAAATTTCAAGAGGAAACAAACCACAATGACAGATCTTAGAACTACTTTATTTTGTCAAGTTTCAAGGAGCTAGCACAAACCGTGTTTGATTTAGACTTAAAAAACACATCTATCTGTATAGGAGGAAATAGAGTGAAACCTAAAAATTCAAACTGTTACTGGTAACGAACGCTTAATCCTAGAAGAGTGAAAATTGGGCAGCTAAGTGGACTTAGTGAACTGATCATTACCACAGAGATCATCAAGGTCGTATGATAAAAAATTTGCGAGTATTCAGAAAACCAGTAGTATTTTGGAAGCTTGGCACACCTTTCCAATAAAGGTGTTTTACGCAGTGTTTGCTTGTGGCTATTTCAAGAGGAAACAAACCACAAAGACAGAACTTAGAACTACTTTATTTTGTCAAGTTTCAAGGAGCTAGCACAAACCGTGTTTGATTTAGACTTAAAAAACACATCTATCTGTATAGGAGGAAATAGAGTGAAACCTAAAAATTCAAACTGTTACTGGTAACGAACGCTTCATCCTAGAAGAGTGAATACTGGGCAGTTAAGTGGACTAAGTAAACTGATCATTACCACAGAGATCATCAAGGTCGGATGAAAAAAAATTTGCCGAGTATTCAGAAAACCAGTAGTTTATTGGAAGCTTGGAACACCTTTCCAATGAATGTGTTTTACGCAGTGTTTGCTTGTGGCTATTTCAAGAGGAAACAAACCACAAAGACAGAACTTAGAACTACTTTATTTTGTCAAGTTTCAAGGACCTAGCACAAACCGTGTTTGATTTAGACTTAAAAAACACATCTATCTGTATAGGAGGAAATAGAGTGAAACCTAAAAATTCAAACTGTTACTGGTAAAGAACGCTTCATCCTAGAAGAGTGAAAATTGGGCAGCTAAGTGGACTTAGTGAACTGATCATTACCACAGAGATCATCAAGGTCGGATGAAAAAAAATTTGCCGAGTATTCAGAAAACCAGTAGGATTTTGGAAGCTTGGCACACCTTTCCAATAAAGGTGTTTTATGCAGTCTTTGCTTGTGGCTATTTCAAGAGGAAACAAATCACAAAGACAGAACTTAGAACTACTTTATTTTGTCAAGTTTCAAGGACCTAGCACAAACCGTGTTTGATTTAGACTTAAAAAACACATCTATCTGTATAGGAGGAAATAGAGTGAAACCTAAAAATTCAAACTGTTATTGGTAACGAACGCTTCATCCTAGAAGAGTGAAAATTGGGCAGGTAAGTGGACTTAGTGAACTGATCATTACCACAGATATCATCAAGGTCGGATGAAAAAAAATTTGCCGAGTATTCAGAAAACCAGTAGTATTTTGGAAGCTTGGAACACCTTTCCATTTAAGGTGTTTTACGCAGTCTTTGCTTGTGGCTATTTGAAGAGGAAACAAACCAAAAAGACAGAACTTAGAACTACTTTATTTTTTCAAGTTTCAAGGAGCTAGCACAAACCGTGTTTGATTTAGACTTAAAAAACACATCTATCTGTATAGGAGGAAATAGAGTGAAACCTAAAAATTCAAACTGTTACTGGTAACGAACGCTTCATCCTAGAAGAGTGAAAATTGGGCAGCTATGTGGACTTAGTGAACTGATCATTACCACAGAGATCATCAAGGTCGGATGAAAAAAAATTTGCCGAGTATTCAGAAAAAGAGTAGTATTTTGGAAGCTTGGAACACCTTTCCAATAAAGGTGTTTTACGCAGTCTTTGCTTGTGGCTATTACAAGAGGAAACAAACCACAAAGACAGAACTTAGAACTACTTTATTTTGTCAAGTTTCAAGGAGCTAGCACAAACCGTGTTTGATTTAGACTTAAAAAACACATCTATCTGTATAGGAGAAAATAGAGTGAAACCAAAAAATTCAAACTGTTACTGGTAACGAACGCTGCATCCTAGAAGAGTGAAAATTGGGCAGCTAAGTGGACTTAATGAACTGATGATTACCATAGAAATCATCAAGGTCGGATGAAAAAAAATTTGCCGAGTATTCAGAAAACCAGTAGTATTTTGGAAGCTTGGCACACCTTTCCAATGAAGGTGTTTTACGCAGTTTTTGCTTGTGGCTATTTCAAGAGGAAACAAACCACAAAGACAGAACTTAGAACTACTTTATTTTGTCAAGTTTCAAGGAGCTAGCACAAACCGTGTTTGATTTAGACTTAAAAAACACATCTATCTGTATAGGAGGAAATAGAGTGAAACCCAAAAATTCAAACTGTTACTGGTAACGAACGCTTCATCCTAGAAGAGTGAAAATTGGGCAGCTAAGTGGACTTAGTGAACTGATCATTACCACAGAGATCATCAAGGTCGGATGAAAAAAAATTTACCGAGTATTCAGAAAACCAGTAGTATTTTGGAAGCTTGGAACACCTTTCCAATAAAGGTGTTTTACGCAGTGTTTGCTTGTGGCTATTTCAAGAGGAAAAAAACCACAAAGACAGAACTTAGAACTACTTTATTTTGTCAAGTTTCAAGGAGCTAGCACAAACCGTGTTTGATTTAGACTTAAAAAACACATCTATCTGTATAGGAGGAAATAGAGTGAAACCTAAAAATTCAAACTGTTATTGGTAACGAACGCTTCATCCTAGAAGAGTGAAAATTGGGCAGGTAAGTGGACTTAGTGAACTGATCATTACCACAGATATCATCAAGGTCGGATGAAAAAAATTTGCCGAGTATTCAGAAAACCAGTAGTATTTTGGAAGCTTGGAACACCTTTCCAATTAAGGTGTTTTACGCAGTCTTTGCTTGTGGCTATTTGAAGAGGAAACAAACCACAAAGACAGAACTTAGAACTACTTTATTTTGTCAAGTTTCAAGGAGCTTGCACAAACCGTGTTTGATTTAGACTTAAAAAACATATCTATCTGTATAGGAGGAAATAGAGTGAAACCTAAAAATTCAAACTGTTACTGGTAACGAACGCTTCATCCTAGAAGAGTGAAAATTGGGCAGCTAAGTGGACTTAGTGAACTGATCATTACCACAGAGATCATCAAGGTCGGATGAAAAAAAAATTGCCGAGTATTCAGAAAACCAGTAGTATTTTGGAAGCTTGGAACACCTTTCCAATAAAGGTGTTTTACGCAGTCTTTGCTTGTGGCTATTTCAAGAGGAAACAAACCACAAAAACAGAACTTAGAACTACTTTATTTTGTCAAGTTTCATGGAGCTAGCACAAACCATGTTTGATTTAGACTTAAAAAACACATCTATCTGTATAGGATAAAATAGAGTGAAACCTAAAAATTCAAACTGTTACTGGTAACGAACGCTTCATCGTAGAAGAGTGAAATTTGGGCAGCTAAGTGGACTTAGTGAACTGATCATTACCACAGAGATCATCAAGGTCGGATGAAAAAAAATTTGCCGAGTATTCAGAAAACCAGTAGTATTTTGGAAGCTTGGCACACCTTTCCAATGAATGTGTTTTACGCAGTCTTTGCCTGTGGCTATTTCAAGAGGAAACAAACCACTATGACAGAACTTAGAACTACTTTATTTTGTCAAGTTTCAAGGAGCTAGCACAAACCGTGTTTGATTTAGACTTAAAAAACACATCTATCTGTATAGGAGGAAATAGAGTGAAACCTAAAAATTCAAACTGTTACTGGTAACGAACGCTTCATCCTAGAAGAGTGAAAATTGGGCAGCTATGTGGACTTAGTGAACTGATCATTACCACAGAGATCATCAAGGTCGGATGAAAAAAAATTTGCCGAGTATTCAGAAAAACAGTAGTATTTTGGAAGCTTGGAACACCTTTCCAATAAAGGTGTTTTACGCAGTCTTTGCTTGTGGCTATTACAAGAGGAAACAAACCACAAAGACAGAACTTAGAACTACTTTATTTTGTCAAGTTTCAAGGAGCTAGCACAAACCGTGTTTGATTTAGACTTAAAAAACACATCTATCTGTATAGGAGAAAATAGAGTGAAACCAAAAAATTCAAACTGTTACTGGTAACGAACGCTGCATCCTAGAAGAGTGAAAATTGGGCAGCTAAGTGGACTTAATGAACTGATCATTACCATAGAAATCATCAAGGTCGGATGAAAAAAAATTTGCCGAGTATTCAGAAAACCAGTAGTATTTTGGAAGCTTGGCACACCTTTCCAATGAAGGTGTTTTACGCAGTGTTTGCTTGTGGCTATTTCAAGAGGAAACAAACCACAAAGACAGAACTTAGAACTACTTTATTTTGTCAAGTTTCAAGGAGCTAGCACAAACCGTGTTTGATTTAGACTTAAAAAACACATCTATCTGTATAGGAGGAAATAGAGTGAAACCCAAAAATTCAAACTGTTACTGGTAACGAACGCTTCATCCTAGAAGAGTGAAAATTGGGCAGCTAAGTGGACTTAGTGAACTGATCATTACCACAGAGATCATCAAGGTCGGATGAAAAAAAATTTACCGAGTATTCAGAAAACCAGTAGTATTTTGGAAGCTTGGAACACCTTTCCAATAAAGGTGTTTTACGCAGTGTTTGCTTGTGGCTATTTCAAGAGGAAAAAAACCACAAAGACAGAACTTAGAACTACTTTATTTTGTCAAGTTTCAAGGAGCTAGCACAAACCGTGTTTGATTTAGACTTAAAAAACACATCTATCTGTATAGGAGGAAATAGAGTGAAACCTAAAAATTCAAACTGTTACTGGTAACGAACGCTTCATCCTAGAAGAGTGAAAATTGGGCAGGTAAGTGGACTTAGTGAACTGATCATTACCACAGATATCATCAAGGTCGGATGAAAAAAATTTGCCGAGTATTCAGAAAACCAGTAGTATTTTGGAAGCTTGGAACACCTTTCCAATTAAGGTGTTTTACGCAGTCTTTGCTTGTGGCTATTTGAAGAGGAAACAAACCACAAGGACAGAACTTAGAACTACTTTATTTTGTCAAGTTTCATGGAGCTAGCGCAAACCGTGTTTGATTTAGACTTAAAAAACACATCTATCTGTATAGGAGAAAATAGAGTGAAACCTAAAAATTCAAACTGTTACTGGTAACGAACGCTTCATCCTAGAAGAGAGAAAGTTGGGCAGCTAAGTGGACTTAGTGAACTGATCATTACCACAGAGATCATCAAGGTCGGATGAAAAAAAATTTGCCGAGTATTCAGAAAACCAGTAGTATTTTGGAAGCTTGGCACACCTTTCCAATGAATGTGTTTTACGCAGTCTTTGCCTGTGGAAATTTCAAGAGGAAACAAACCACAATGACAGATCTTAGAACTACTTTATTTTGTCAAGTTTCAAGGAGCTAGCACAAACCGTGTTTGATTTAGACTTAAAAAACACATCTATCTGTATAGGAGGAAATAGAGTGAAACCTAAAAATTCAAACTGTTACTGGTAACGAACGCTTAATCCTAGAAGAGTGAAAATTGGGCAGCTAAGTGGACTTAGTGAACTGATCATTACCACTGAGATCATCAAGGTCGTATGATAAAAAATTTGCGAGTATTCAGAAAACCAGTAGTATTTTGGAAGCTTGGCACACCTTTCCAATAAAGGTGTTTTACGCAGTGTTTGCTTGTGGCTATTTCAAGAGGAAACAAACCACAAAGACAGAACTTAGAACTACTTTATTTTGTCAAGTTTCAAGGAGCTAGCACAAACCGTGTTTGATTTAGACTTAAAAAACACATCTATCTGTATAGGAGGAAATAGAGTGAAACCTAAAAATTCAAACTGTTACTGGTAACGAACGCTTCATCCTAGAAGAGTGAATACTGGGCAGTTAAGTGGACTAAGTAAACTGATCATTACCACAGAGATCATCAAGGTCGGATGAAAAAAAATTTGCCGAGTATTCAGAAAACCAGTAGTTTATTGGAAGCTTGGAACACCTTTCCAATGAATGTGTTTTACGCAGTGTTTGCTTGTGGCTATTTCAAGAGGAAACAAACCACAAAGACAGAACTTAGAACTACTTTATTTTGTCAAGTTTCAAGGACCTAGCACAAACCGTGTTTGATTTAGACTTAAAAAACACATCTATCTGTATAGGAGGAAATAGAGTGAAACCTAAAAATTCAAACTGTTACTGGTAAAGAACGCTTCATCCTAGAAGAGTGAAAATTGGGCAGCTAAGTGGACTTAGTGAACTGATCATTACCACAGAGATCATCAAGGTCGGATGAAAAAAAATTTGCCGAGTATTCAGAAAACCAGTAGGATTTTGGAAGCTTGGCACACCTTTCCAATAAAGGTGTTTTATGCAGTCTTTGCTTGTGGCTATTTCAAGAGGAAACAAATCACAAAGACAGAACTTAGAACTACTTTATTTTGTCAAGTTTCAAGGACCTAGCACAAACCGTGTTTGATTTAGACTTAAAAAACACATCTATCTGTATAGGAGGAAATAGAGTGAAACCTAAAAATTCAAACTGTTATTGGTAACGAACGCTTCATCCTAGAAGAGTGAAAATTGGGCAGGTAAGTGGACTTAGTGAACTGATCATTACCACAGATATCATCAAGGTCGGATGAAAAAAAATTTGCCGAGTATTCAGAAAACCAGTAGTATTTTGGAAGCTTGGAACACCTTTCCATTTAAGGTGTTTTACGCAGTCTTTGCTTGTGGCTATTTGAAGAGGAAACAAACCAAAAAGACAGAACTTAGAACTACTTTATTTTTTCAAGTTTCAAGGAGCTAGCACAAACCGTGTTTGATTTAGACTTAAAAAACACATCTATCTGTATAGGAGGAAATAGAGTGAAACCTAAAAATTCAAACTGTTACTGGTAACGAACGCTTCATCCTAGAAGAGTGAAAATTGGGCAGCTATGTGGACTTAGTGAACTGATCATTACCACAGAGATCATCAAGGTCGGATGAAAAAAAATTTGCCGAGTATTCAGAAAAACAGTAGTATTTTGGAAGCTTGGAACACCTTTCCAATAAAGGTGTTTTACGCAGTCTTTGCTTGTGGCTATTACAAGAGGAAACAAACCACAAAGACAGAACTTAGAACTACTTTATTTTGTCAAGTTTCAAGGAGCTAGCACAAACCGTGTTTGATTTAGACTTAAAAAACACATCTATCTGTATAGGAGAAAATAGAGTGAAACCAAAAAATTCAAACTGTTACTGGTAACGAACGCTGCATCCTAGAAGAGTGAAAATTGGGCAGCTAAGTGGACTTAATTAACTGATCATTACCATAGAAATCATCAAGGTCGGATGAAAAAAAATTTGCCGAGTATTCAGAAAACCAGTAGTATTTTGGAAGCTTGGCACACCTTTCCAATGAAGGTGTTTTACGCAGTGTTTGCTTGTGGCTATTTCAAGAGGAAACAAACCACAAAGACAGAACTTAGAACTACTTTATTTTGTCAAGTTTCAAGGAGCTAGCACAAACCGTGTTTGATTTAGACTTAAAAAACACATCTATCTGTATAGGAGGAAATAGAGTGAAACCCAAAAATTCAAACTGTTACTGCTAACGAACGCTTCATCCTAGAAGAGTGAAAATTGGGCAGCTAAGTGGACTTAGTGAACTGATCATTACCACAGAGATCATCAAGGTCGGATGAAAAAAAATTTACCGAGTATTCAGAAAACCAGTAGTATTTTGGAAGCTTGGAACACCTTTCCAATAAAGGTGTTTTACGCAGTGTTTGCTTGTGGCTATTTCAAGAGGAAAAAAACCACAAAGACAGAACTTAGAACTACTTTATTTTGTCAAGTTTCAAGGAGCTAGCACAAACCGTGTTTGATTTAGACTTAAAAAACACATCTATCTGTATAGGAGGAAATAGAGTGAAACCTAAAAATTCAAACTGTTATTGGTAACGAACGCTTCATCCTAGAAGAGTGAAAATTGGGCAGGTAAGTGGACTTAGTGAACTGATCATTACCACAGATATCATCAAGGTCGGATGAAAAAAATTTGCCGAGTATTCAGAAAACCAGTAGTATTTTGGAAGCTTGGAACACCTTTCCAATTAAGGTGTTTTACGCAGTCTTTGCTTGTGGCTATTTGAAGAGGAAACAAACCACAAAGACAGAACTTAGAACTACTTTATTTTGTCAAGTTTCAAGGAGCTTGCACAAACCGTGTTTGATTTAGACTTAAAAAACATATCTATCTGTATAGGAGGAAATAGAGTGAAACCTAAAAATTCAAACTGTTACTGGTAACGAACGCTTCATCCTAGAAGAGTGAAAATTGGGCAGCTAAGTGGACTTAGTGAACTGATCATTACCACAGAGATCATCAAGGTCGGATGAAAAAAAAATTGCCGAGTATTCAGAAAACCAGTAGTATTTTGGAAGCTTGGAACACCTTTCCAATAAAGGTGTTTTACGCAGTCTTTGCTTGTGGCTATTTCAAGAGGAAACAAACCACAAAAACAGAACTTAGAACTACTTTATTTTGTCAAGTTTCATGGAGCTAGCACAAACCATGTTTGATTTAGACTTAAAAAACACATCTATCTGTATAGGAGAAAATAGAGTGAAACCTAAAAATTCAAACTGTTACTGGTAACGAACGCTTCATCCTAGAAGAGTGAAATTTGGGCAGCTAAGTGGACTTAGTGAACTGATCATTACCACAGAGATCATCAAGGTCGGATGAAAAAAAATTTGCCGAGTATTCAGAAAACCAGTAGTATTTTGGAAGCTTGGCACACCTTTCCAATGAATGTGTTTTACGCAGTCTTTGCCTGTGGCTATTTCAAGAGGAAACAAACCACTATGACAGAACTTAGAACTACTTTATTTTGTCAAGTTTCAAGGAGCTAGCACAAACCGTGTTTGATTTAGACTTAAAAAACACATCTATCTGTATAGGAGGAAATAGAGTGAAACCTAAAAATTCAAACTGTTACTGGTAACGAACGCTTCATCCTAGAAGAGTGAAAATTGGGCAGCTATGTGGACTTAGTGAACTGATCATTACCACAGAGATCATCAAGGTCGGATGAAAAAAAATTTGCCGAGTATTCAGAAAAACAGTAGTATTTTGGAAGCTTGGAACACCTTTCCAATAAAGGTGTTTTACGCAGTCTTTGCTTGTGGCTATTACAAGAGGAAACAAACCACAAAGACAGAACTTAGAACTACTTTATTTTGTCAAGTTTCAAGGAGCTAGCACAAACCGTGTTTGATTTAGACTTAAAAAACACATCTATCTGTATAGGAGAAAATAGAGTGAAACCAAAAAATTCAAACTGTTACTGGTAACGAACGCTGCATCCTAGAAGAGTGAAAATTGGGCAGCTAAGTGGACTTAATGAACTGATCATTACCATAGAAATCATCAAGGTCGGATGAAAAAAAATTTGCCGAGTATTCAGAAAACCAGTAGTATTTTGGAAGCTTGGCACACCTTTCCAATGAAGGTGTTTTACGCAGTGTTTGCTTGTGGCTATTTCAAGAGGAAACAAACCACAAAGACAGAACTTAGAACTACTTTATTTTGTCAAGTTTCAAGGAGCTAGCACAAACCGTGTTTGATTTAGACTTAAAAAACACATCTATCTGTATAGGAGGAAATAGAGTGAAACCCAAAAATTCAAACTGTTACTGGTAACGAACGCTTCATCCTAGAAGAGTGAAAATTGGGCAGCTAAGTGAACTTAGTGAACTGATCATTACCACAGAGATCATCAAGGTCGGATGAAAAAAAATTTACCGAGTATTCAGAAAACCAGTAGTATTTTGGAAGCTTGGAACACCTTTCCAATAAAGGTGTTTTACGCAGTGTTTGCTTGTGGCTATTTCAAGAGGAAAAAAACCACAAAGACAGAACTTAGAACTACTTTATTTTGTCAAGTTTCAAGGAGCTAGCACAAACCGTGTTTGATTTAGACTTAAAAAACACATCTATCTGTATAGGAGGAAATAGAGTGAAACCTAAAAATTCAAACTGTTATTGGTAACGAACGCTTCATCCTAGAAGAGTGAAAATTGGGCAGGTAAGTGGACTTAGTGAACTGATCATTACCACAGATATCATCAAGGTCGGATGAAAAAAATTTGCCGAGTATTCAGAAAACCAGTAGTATTTTGGAAGCTTGGAACACCTTTCCAATGAATGTGTTTTACGCAGTCTTTGCCTGTGGCTATTTCAAGAGGAAACAAACCACTATGACAGAACTTAGAACTACTTTATTTTGTCAAGTTTCAAGGAGCTAGCACAAACCGTGTTTGATTTAGACTTAAAAAACACATCTATCTGTATAGGAGGAAATAGAGTGAAACCTAAAAATTCAAACTGTTACTGGTAACGAACGCTTCATCCTAGAAGAGTGAAAATTGGGCAGCTAAGTGGACTTAGTGAACTGATCATTACCACAGAGATCATCAAGTTCGGATGAAAAAAAATTTGCGAGTATTCAGAAAACCAGTAGTATTTTGGAAGCTTGGCACACCTTTCCAATAAAGGTGTTTTACGCAGTGTTTGCTTGTGGCTATTTCAAGAGGAAACAATCCACAAAGACAGAACTTAGAACTACTTTATTTTGTCAAGTTTCAAGGAGCTAGCACAAACCGTATTTGATTTAGACTTAAAAAACACATCTATCTGTATAGGAGGAAATAGAGTGAAACCTAAAAATTCAAACTGTTACTGGTAACGAACGCTTCATCCTAGAAGAGTGAATACTGGGCAGTTAAGTGGACTAAGTAAACTGATCATTACCACAGAGATCATCAAGGTCGGATGAAAAAAAATTTGCCGAGTATTCAGAAAACCAGTAGTTTTTGGAAGCTTGGAACACCTTTCCAATGAATGTGTTTTACGCAGTCTTTGCTTGTGGCTATTTCAAGAGGAAACAAACCACAAAGACAGAACTTAGAACTACTTTATTTTGTCAAGTTTCAAGGAGCTAGCACAAACCGTGTTTGATTTAGACTTAAAAAACCCATCTATCTGTATAGGAGGAAATAGAGTGAAACCTAAAAATTCAAACTGTTACTGGTAACGAACGCTTCATCCTAGAAGAGTGAAAATTGGGCAGCTAAGTGGACTTAGTGAACTGATCATTACCACAGCGATCATCAAGGTCGGATGAAAAAAAATTTGCGAGTATTCAGAAAACCAGTAGTATTTTGGAAGCTTGGCACACCTTTCCAATAAAGGTGTTTTACGCAGTGTTTGCTTGTGGCTATTTCAAGAGGAAACAAACCACAAAGACAGAACTTAGAACTACTTTATTTTGTCAAGTTTCAAGGAGCTAGCACAAACCGTATTTGATTTAGACTTAAAAAACTCATCTATCTGTATAGGAGGAAATAGAGTGAAACCTAAAAATTCAAACTGTTACTGGTAACGAACGCTTCATCCTAGAAGAGTGAATACTGGGCAGTTAAGTGGACTAAGTAAACTGATCATTACCACAGAGATCATCAAGGTCGGATGAAAAAAAATTTGCCGAGTATTCAGAAAACCAGTAGTTTTTTGGAAGCTTGGCACACCTTTCCAATGAATGTTTTACGCAGTCTTTGCTTGTGGCTATTTCAAGAGGAAACAAACCACAAAGACAGAACTTAGAACTACTTTATTTTGTCAAGTTTCAAGGAGCTAGCACAAACCGTGTTTGATTTAGACTTAAAAAACACATCTATCTGTATAGGAGGAAATAGAGTGAAACCTAAAAATTCAAACTGTTACTGGTAACGAACGCTTCATCCTAGAAGAGTGAAAATTGGGCAGGTAAGTGGACTTAGTGAACTGATCATTACCACAGAGATCATCAAGGTCGGATGAAAAAAAATTTGCCGAGTATTCAGAAAACCAGTAGTATTTTGGAAGCTTGGCACACCTTTCCAATGAAGGTGTTTTACGCAGTGTTTGCTTGTGGCTATTTCAAGAGGAAACAAACCACAAAGACAGAACTTAGAACTACTTTATTTTGTCAAGTTTCAAGGAGCTAGCACAAACCGTGTTTGATTTAGACTTAAAAAACACATCTATCTGTATAGGAGGAAATAGAGTGAAACCTAAAAATTCAAACTGTTACTGGTAACGAACGCTTCATCGTAGAAGAGTGAAAATTGGGCAGCTAAGTGGACTTAGTGAACTGATCATTACCACAGAGATCATCAAGGTCGGATGAAAAAAAATTTGCCGAGTATTCAGAAAACCAGTAGTATTTTGGAAGCTTGGAACACCTTTCCAATAAAGGTGTTTTACGCAGTCTTTTCTTGTGGCTACTGCAAGAGGAAACAAACCACAAAAACTGAACTTAGAACTACTTTATTTTGTCAAGTTTCATGGAGCTAGCGCAAACCGTGTTTGATTTAGACTTAAAAAACACATCTATCTGTATAAGAGAAAATAGATTGAAACCTAAAAATTCAAACTGTTACTGGCAACGAACGCTTCATCCTAGAAGAGTGAAAATTGGGCAGGTAAGTGGACTTAGTGAACTGATCATTACCACAGAGATCATCAAGGTCGGATGAAAAAAAATTTGCCGAGTATTCAGAAAACCAGTTGTATTTTGGAAGCTTGGAACACCTTTCCAATTAAGGTGTTTTACGCAGTCTTTGCTTGTGGCTACTGCAAGAGGAAACAAACCACAAAAACTGAACTTAGAACTACTTTATTTTGTCAAGTTTCATGGAGCTAGCGCAAACCGTGTTTGATTTAGACTTAAAAAACACATCTATCTTTATAGGAGAAAATAGATTGAAACCTAAAAATTCAAACTGTTACTGGTAACGAACGCTTCATCCTAGAAGAGTGAAAATTGGGCAGGTAAGTGGACTTAGTGAACTGATCATTACCACAGAGATCATCAAGGTCGGATGAAAAAAAATTTGCCGAGTATTCAGAAAACCAGTTGTATTTTGGAAGCTTGGAACACCTTTCCAATTAAGGTGTTTTACGCAGTCTTTGCTTGTGGCTATTTCAAGAGGAAACAAACCACAAAGACAGAACTTAGAACTACTTTATTTTGTCAAGTTTTAAGGAGCTAGCACAAACCGTGTTTGATTTAGACTTAAAAATCACATCTATCTCTATAGGAGGAAATAGAGTGAAACCTAAAAATTCAAACTGTTACTGGTAACGAACGCTTCATCGTAGAAGAGTGAAAATTGGGCAGCTAAGTGGACTTAGTGAACTGATCATTACCACAGAGATCATCAAGGTCGGATGAAAAAAAATTTGCCGAGTATTCAGAAAACCAGTAGTATTTTGGAAGCTTGGAACACCTTTCCAATGAATGTGTTTTACGCAGTCTTTGCCTGTGGCTATTTCAAGAGGAAACAAACCACAATGACAGAACTTAGAACTACTTTATTTTGTCAAGTTTCAAGGAGCTAGCACAAACCGTGTTTGATTTAGACTTAAAAAACTCATCTATCTGTATAGGAGGAAATAGAGTGAAACCTAAAAATTCAAACTGTTACTGGTAACGAACGGTTCATCCTAGAAGAGTGAAAATTGGGCAGCTAAGAGGACTTAGTGAACTGATCATTACCACAGAGATCATCAAGGTCGGATGAAAAAAAATTTGCGAGTATTCAGAAAACCAGTAGTATTTTGGAAGCTTGGAACACCTTTCCAATAAAGGTGTTTTACGCAGTGTTTGCTTGTGGCTATTTCAAGAGGAAACAACCACAAAGACAGAATTTAGAACTACTTTATTTTGTCAAGTTTCAAGGAGCTAGCACAAACCGTATTTGATTTAGACTTAAAAAACATATCTATCTGTATAGGAGGAAATAGAGTGAAACCTAAAAATTCAAACTGTTACTGGTAACGAACGCTTCATCCTAGAAGAGTGAATACTGGGCAGTTAAGTGGACTAAGTAAACTGATCATTACCACAGAGATCATCAAGGTCGGATGAAAAAAAATTTGCCGAGTATTCAGAAAACCAGTAGTTTTTTGGAAGCTTGGAACACCTTTCCAATGAAGGTGTTTTACGCAGTGTTTGCTTGTGGCTATTTCAAGAGGAAACAAACCACAAAGACAGAACTTAGAACTACTTTATTTTGTCAAGTTTCAAGGAGCTAGCACAAACCGTGTTTGATTTAGACTCAAAAAACACATCTATCTGTATAGGAGGAAATAGAGTGAAACCTAAAAATTCAAACTGTTACTGGTAACGAACGCTTCATCCTAGAAGAGTGAAAATTGGGCAGCTAAGTGGACTTAGTGAACTGATCATTACCACAGAGATCATCAAGGTCGGATGAAAAAAAATTTGCCGAGTATTCAGAAAACCAGTAGTATTTTGGAAGCTTGGCACACCTTACCAATGAATGTTTTACGCAGTCTTTGCTTGTGGCTATTTCAAGAGGAAACAAACCACAAAGACAGAACTTAGAACTACTTTATTTTGTCAAGTTTCAAGGAGCTAGCACAAACCGTGTTTGATTTAGACTTAAAAAACACATCTATCTGTATAGGAGGAAATAGAGTGAAACCTAAAAATTCAAACTGTTACTGGTAACGAACGCTTCATCCTAGAAGAGTGAAAGTTGGGCAGCTAAGTGGACTTAGTGAACTGATCATTACCACAGAGATCATCAAGGTCGGATGAAAAAAAATTTGCCGAGTATTCAGAAAACCAGTAGTATTTTGGAAGCTTGGCACACCTTTCCAATGAATGTGTTTTACGCAGTCTTTGCTTGTGGCTATTTCAAGAGGAAACAAACCACAAAGACAGAACTTAGAACTACTTTATTTTGTCAAGTTTCAAGGAGCTAGCACAAACCGTGTTTGATTTAGACTTAAAAAACACATCTATCTGTATAGGAGGAAATAGAGTGAAACCTAAAAATTCAAACTGTTACTGGTAACGAACGCTTCATCCTAGAAGAGTGAAAATTGGGCAGCTAAGTGGACTTAATGAACTGATCATTACCACAGAGATCATCAAGGTCGGATGAAAAAAAATTTGCCGAGTATTCAGAAAACCAGTAGTATTTTGGAAGCTTGGAACACCTTTCCAATAAAGGTGTTTTACGCAGTCTTTGCTTGTGGCTATTTCAAGAGGAAACAAACCACAAAGACAGAACTTAGAACTACTTTATTTTGTCAAGTTTCAAGAAGCTAGCACAAACCGTGTTTGATTTAGACCTAAAAAACACATCTATCTGTATAGGAGGAAATAGAGTGAAACCTAAAAATTCAAACTGTTACTGGTAACGAACGCTTCATCGTAGAAGAGTGAAAATTGGGCAGCTAAGTGGACTTAGTGAACTGATCATTACCACAGAGATCATCAAGGTCGGATGAAAAAAAAATTGCGAGTATTCAGAAAACCAGTAGTATTTTGGAAGCTTGGCACACCTTTCCAATAAAGGTGTTTTACGCAGTGTTTGCTTGTGGCTATTTCAAGAGGAAACAAACCACAAAGACAGAACTTAGAACTACTTTATTTTGTCAAGTTTCAAGGAGCTAGCACAAACCGTATTTGATTTAGACTTAAAAAACACATCTATCTGTATAGGAGGAAATAGAGTGAAACCTAAAAATTCAAACTGTTACTGGTAACGAACGCTTCATCCTAGAAGAGTGAAAATTGGGCAGCTAAGTGGACTTAGTGAACTGATCATTACCACAGAGATCATCAAGGTCGGATGAAAAAAAATTTGCCGAGTATTCAGAAAACCAGTAGTATTTTGGAAGCTTGGCACACATTTCCAATGAATGTTTTACGCAGTCTTTGCTTGTGGCTATTTCAAGAGGAAACAAACCACAAAGA
The DNA here is from genome assembly GCF_048772815.1 of Callospermophilus lateralis. Lineage (NCBI taxonomy): Eukaryota > Metazoa > Chordata > Mammalia > Rodentia > Sciuridae > Callospermophilus > Callospermophilus lateralis. The sequence continues at coordinate 7,528 of NW_027517490.1, read as the reverse complement.
CAGAACTTAGAACTACTTTATTTTGTCAAGTTTCAAGGAGCTAGCACAAACCGTGTTTGATTTAGACTTAAAAAACACATCTATCTGTATAGGAGGAAATAGAGTGAAAGCTAAAAATTCAAACTGTTACTGGTAACGAACGCTTCATCCTAGAAGAGTGAAAGTTGGGCAGCTATGTGGACTTAGTGAACTGATCATTACCACAGAGATCATCAAGGTCGGATGAAAAAAAATTTGCCGAGTATTCAGAAAACCAGTAGTATTTTGGAAGGTTGGCACACCTTTCCAATGAAGGTGTTTTACGCAGTGTTTGCTTGTGGCTATTTAAAGAGGAAACAAACCACAAAGACAGAACTTAGAACTACTTTATTTTGTCAAGTTTCAAGGAGCTAGCACAAACCGTGTTTGATTTAGACTTAAAAAACCCATCTATCTGTATAGGAGGAAATAGAGTGAAACCTAAAAATTCAAACTGTTACTGGTAACGAACGCTTCATCCTAGAAGAGTGAAAATTGGGCAGCTAAGTGGAGATAATGAACTGATCATTACCACAGAGATCATCAAGGTCGGATGAAAAAAAATTTGCCGACCATTCAGAAAACCAGTAGTATTTTGGAAATTGGAACACCTTTCCAATAAAGGTGTTTTACGCAGTCTTTGCTTGTGGCTATTTCAAGAGGAAACAAACCACAAAGACAGAACTTAGAACTACTTTATTTTGTCAAGTTTCAAGGAGCTAGCACAAACTGTGTTTGATTTAGACTTAAAAAACACATCTATCTGTATCGGAGGAAATAGAGTGAAACCTAAAAATTCAAACTGTTACTGGTAACGAACGCTTCATCGTAGAAGAGTGAAAATTGGGCAGCTAAGTGGACTTAATGAACTGATCATTACCACAGAGATCATCAAGGTCGGATGAAAAAAAATTTGCCGAGTATTCAGAAAACCAGTAGTATTTTGGAAGCTTGGCACACCTTTCCAATGAAGGTGTTTTACGCAGTGTTTGCTTGTGGCTATTTCAAGAGGAAACAAACCACAAAGACAGAACTTAGAACTACTTTATTTTGTCAAGTTTCAAGGAGCTAGCACAAACCGTGTTTGATTTAGACTTAAAAAACACATCTATCTGTATAGGAGGAAATAGAGTGAAACCTAAAAATTCAAACTGTTACTGGTAACGAACGCTTCATCCTAGAAGAGTGAAAATTGGGCAGCTAAGCGGACTTAGAGAACTGATCATTACCACAGAGATCATCAAGGTCGGATGAAAAAAAATTTGCCGAGTATTCAGAAAACCAGTAGTATTTTGGAAGCTTGGAACACCTTTCCAATAAAGGTGTTTTACGCAGTCTTTGCTTGTGGCTATTTCAAGAGGAAACAAACCACAAAGACAGAACTTAGAACTACTTTATTTTGTCAAGTTTCAAGGAGCTAGCATAAACCGTGTTTGATTTAGACTTAAAAAACACATCTATCTGTATAGGAGAAAATAGAGTGAAACCTAAAAATTCAAACTGTTACTGGTAACGAACGCTTCATCCTAGAAGAGTGAAAATTGGGCAGCTATGTGGACTTAGTTAACTGATCATTACCACAGAGATAATCAAGGTCGGATGAAAAAAAATTTGCCGAGTATTCAGAAAACCAGTAGTATTTTGGAAGCTTGGCACACCTTTCCAATGAATGTGTTTTACGCAGTCTTTGCTTGTGGCTATTTCAAGAGGAAACAAACCACAAAGACAGAACTTAGAACTACTTTATTTTTTCAAGTTTCAAGGAGCTAGCACAAACCGTGTTTGATTTAGACTTAAAAAACACATCTATCTGTATAGGAGGAAATAGAGTGAAACCTAAAAATTCAAACTGTTACTGGGTAACGAATGCTTCATCCTAGAAGAGTGAAAATTGGGCAGGTAAGTGGACTTAGTGAACTGATCATTACCACAGAGATCATCAAAGTCGGATGAAAAAAAATTTGCCGAGTATTCAGAAAACCAGTAGCATTTTGGAAGCTTGGAACACCTTTCCAATAAAGGTGTTTTACGCAGTGTTTGCTTGTGGCTATTTCAAGAGGAAACAAACCACAAAGACAGAACTTAGAACTACTTTATTTTGTCAAGTTTCAAGGAGCTAGCACAAACCGTGTTTGATTTAGACTTAAAAAACACATCTATCTGTATAGGAGGAAATAGAGTGAAACCTAAAAATTCAAACTGTTACTGGTAACAAACGCTTCATTCTAGAAGAGTGAAAATTGGGCAGCTAAGTGGACTTAGAGAACTGATCATTACCACAGAGATCATCAAGTTCGGATGAAAAAAAATTTGCCGAGTATTCAGAAAACCAGTAGTATTTTGGAAGCTTGGAACACCTTTCCAATAAAGGTGTTTTACACAGTCTTTGCTTGTGGCTATTTCAAGAGGAAACAAACCACAAAGACAGAACTTAGAACTACTTTATTGTGTCAAGTTTCAAGGAGCTAGCACAAACCGTGTTTGATTTAGTCTTAAAAAACACATCTATCTGTATAGGAGGAAATAGAGTGTAACCTAAAAATTCAAACTGTTACTGGTAACGAACGCTTCATCCTAGAATAGGGAAAATTGGGCAGCTAAGTGGACTTAGTGAACTGATCATTACCACAGAGATCATCAAGGTCGGATGAAAAAAAATTTGCCGAGTATTCAGAAAACCAGTAGTATTTTGGAAGCTTGGAACACCTTTCCAATAAAGGTGTTTTACGCAGTCTTTGCTTGTGGCTATTTCAAGAGGAAACAAACCACAAAGACAGAACTTAGAACTACTTTTTTTGTCCAGTTTCAAGGAGCTAGCACAAACCGTGTTTGATTTAGACTTAAAAAACACATCTATCTGTATAGGAAGAAATAGAATGAAACCTAAAAATTCAAACTGTTACTGGTAACGAACGCTTCATCCTAGAAGAGTGAAAATTGGGCAGCTAAGTGGACTTAGTGAACTGATCATTACCACACAGATCATCAAGGTCGGATGAAAAAAAATTTGCCGAGTATTCAGAGAACCAGTAGTATTTTGGAAGCTTGGAAAACCTTTCTAATGAATGTGTTTTACGCAGTCTTTGCTTGTGGCTATTTCAAGAGGAAACAAACCACAAAGACAGAACTTAGAACTACTTTATTTTGTCAAGTTTCAAGGAGCTAGCGCAAACCGTGTTTGATTTAGACTTAAAAAACACATCTATCTGTATAGGAGGAAATAGAGTGAAACCTAAAAATTCAAACTGTTACTGGTAACGAACGCTTCATCCTAGAAGAGTGAAAATTGGGCAGCTAAGTGGACTTAGTGAACTCATCATTACCACAGAGATCATCAAGGTCGGATGAAAAAAAATTTGCCGAGTATTCAGAAAACCAGTAGTATTTTGGAAGCTTGGAACACCTTTCCAATAAAGGTGTTTTACGCAGTCTTTGCTTGTGGCTATTTCAAGAGGAAACAAACCACAAAGACAGAACTTAGAACTACTTTATTTTGTCAAGTTTCAAGGAGCTAGCACAAACCGTGTTTGATTTAGACTTAAAAAACACATCTATCTGTATAGGAGGAAATAGAGTGAAACCTAAAAATTCAAACTGTTACTGGTAACGAACGCTTCATCCTAGAAGAGTGAAAATTGGGCAGCTAAGTGGACTTAGTGAACTGATCATTACCACAGAGATCATCAAGTTCGGATGAAAAAAAATTTGCCGAGTATTCAGAGAACCAGTAGTATTTTGGAAGCTTGGAACACCTTTCCAATGAATGTGTTTTACGCAGTCTTTGCTTGTGGCTATTTCAAGAGGTAAACAAACCACAAAGACAGAACTTAGAACTACTTTATTTTGTCAAGTTTCAAGGAGCTAGCACAAACCGTGCTTGATTTAGACTTAAAAAACACATCTATCTGTATAGGAGGAAATAGAGTGAAACCTAAAAATTCAAACTGTTCCTGGTAACGAACGCTTCATCCTAGAAGAGTGAAAATTGGGCAGCTAAGTGGACTTAGTGAACTGATCATTACCACAGAGATCATCAAGGTCGGATGAAAAAAAATTTGCCGAGTATTCAGAAAACCAGTAGTATTTTGGAAGCTTGGAACACCTTTCCAATAAAGGTGTTTTACGCAGTCTTTGCTTGTGGCTATTTCAAGAGGAAACAAACCACAAAAACAGAACTTAGAACTACTTTATTTTGTCAAGTTTCATGGAGCTAGCGCAAACCGTGTTTGATTTAGACTTTAAAAAACACATCTATCTGTATAGGAGAAAATAGAGTGAAACCTAAAAATTCAAACTGTTACTGGTAACGAACGCTTCATCCTAGAAGAGTGAAAGTTGGGCAGCTAAGTGGACTTAGTGAACTGATCATTACCACAGAGATCATCAAGGTCGGATGAAAAAAAATTTGCCGAGTATTCAGAAAACCAGTAGTATTTTGGAAGCTTGGCACACCTTTCCAATGAATGTGTTTTACGCAGTCTTTGCCTGTGGCTATTTCAAGAGGAAACAAACCACAATGACAGATCTTAGAACTACTTTATTTTGTCAAGTTTCAAGGAGCTAGCACAAACCGTGTTTGATTTAGACTTAAAAAACACATCTATCTGTATAGGAGGAAATAGAGTGAAACCTAAAAATTCAAACTGTTACTGGTAACGAACGCTTCATCCTAGAAGAGTGAAAATTGGGCAGCTAAGTGGACTTAGTGAACTCATCATTACCACAGAGATCATCAAGGTCGGATGAAAAAAAATTTGCCGAGTATTCAGAAAACCAGTAGTATTTTGGAAGCTTGGAACACCTTTCCAATAAAGGTGTTTTACGCAGTCTTTGCTTGTGGCTATTTCAAGAGGAAACAAACCACAAAGACAGAACTTAGAACTACTTTATTTTGTCAAGTTTCAAGGAGCTAGCACAAACCGTGTTTGATTTAGACTTAAAAAACACATCTATCTGTATAGGAGGAAATAGAGTGAAACCTAAAAATTCAAACTGTTACTGGTAACGAACGCTTCATCCTAGAAGAGTGAAAATTGGGCAGCTAAGTGGACTTAGTGAACTGATCATTACCACAGAGATCATCAAGTTCGGATGAAAAAAAATTTGCCGAGTATTCAGAGAACCAGTAGTATTTTGGAAGCTTGGAACACCTTTCCAATGAATGTGTTTTACGCAGTCTTTGCTTGTGGCTATTTCAAGAGGAAACAAACCACAAAGACAGAACTTAGAACTACTTTATTTTGTCAAGTTTCAAGGAGCTAGCACAAACCGTGTTTGATTTAGACTTAAAAAACACATCTATCTGTAGAGGAGGAAATAGAGTGAAACCTAAAAATTCAAACTGTTACTGGTAACGAACGCTTCATCCTAGAAGAGTGAAAATTGGGCAGCTAAGTGGACTTAGTGAACTGATCATTACCACAGAGATCATCAAGGTCGGATGAAAAAAATTTGCCGAGTATTCAGAAAACCAGTAGTATTTTGGAAGCTTGGAACACCTTTCCAATAAAGGTGTTTTACGCAGTCTTTGCTTGTGGCTATTTCAAGAGGAAACAAACCACAAAAACAGAACTTAGAACTACTTTATTTTGTCAAGTTTCATGGAGCTAGCGCAAACCGGGTTTGATTTAGACTTAAAAAACACATCTATCTGTATAGGAGAAAATAGAGTGAAACCTAAAAATTCAAACTGTTACTGGTAACGAACGCTTCATCCTAGAAGAGTGAAAGTTGGGCAGCTAAGTGGACTTAGTGAACTGATCATTACCACAGAGATCATTAAGGTCGGATGAAAAAAAACTTGCCGAGTATTCAGAAAACCAGTAGTATTTTGGAAGCTTGGCACACCTTTCCAATGAATGTGTTTCACGCAGTCTTTGCCTGTGGCTATTTCAAGAGGAAACAAACCACAATGACAGATCTTAGAACTACTTTATTTTGTCAAGTTTCAAGGAGCTAGCACAAACCGTGTTTGATTTAGACTTAAAAAACACATCTATCTGTATAGGAGGAAATAGAGTGAAACCTAAAAATTCAAACTGTTACTGGTAACGAACGCTTAATCCTAGAAGAGTGAAAATTGGGCAGCTAAGTGGACTTAGTGAACTGATCATTACCACAGAGATCATCAAGGTCGGATGATAAAAAATTTGCGAGTATTCAGAAAACCAGTAGTATTTTGGAAGCTTGGCACACCTTTCCAATAAAGGTGTTTTACGCAGTGTTTGCTTGTGGCTATTTCAAGAGGAAACAAACCACAAAGACAGAACTTAGAACTACTTTATTTTGTCAAGTTTCAAGGAGCTAGCACAAACCGTGTTTGATTTAGACTTAAAAAACACATCTATCTGTATAGGAGGAAATAGAGTGAAACCTAAAAATTCAAACTGTTACTGGTAACGAACGCTTCATCCTAGAAGAGTGAATACTGGGCAGTTAAGTGGACTAAGTAAACTGATCATTACCACAGAGATCATCAAGGTCGGATGAAAAAAAATTTGCCGAGTATTCAGAAAACCAGTAGTTTATTGGAAGCTTGGAACACCTTTCCAATGAATGTGTTTTACTCAGTGTTTGCTTGTGGCTATTTCAAGAGGAAACAAACCACAAAGACAGAACTTAGAACTACTTTATTTTGTCAAGTTTCAAGGAGCTAGCACAAACCGTGTTTGATTTAGACTTAAAAAACACATCTATCTGTATAGGAGGAAATAGAGTGAAACCTAAAAATTCAAACTGTTACTGGTAAAGAACGCTTCATCCTAGAAGAGTGAAAATTGGGCAGCTAAGTGGACTTAGTGAACTGATCATTACCACAGAGATCATCAAGGTCGGATGAAAAAAAATTTGCCGAGTATTCAGAAAACCAGTAGGATTTTGGAAGCTTGGCACACCTTTCCAATAAAGGTGTTTTATGCAGTATTTGCTTGTGGCTATTTCAAGAGGAAACAAATCACAAAGACAGAACTAGGAACTACTTTATTTTGTCAAGTTTCAAGGACCTAGCACAAACCGTGTTTGATTTAGACTTAAAAAACACATCTATCTGTATAGGAGGAAATAGAGTGAAACCTAAAAATTCAAACTGTTATTGGTAACGAACGCTTCATCCTAGAAGAGTGAAAATTGGGCAGGTAAGTGGACTTAGTGAACTGATCATTACCACAGATATCATCAAGGTCGGATGAAAAAAAATTTGCCGAGTATTCAGAAAACCAGTAGTATTTTGGAAGCTTGGAACACCTTTCCATTTAAGGTGTTTTACGCAGTCTTTGCTTGTGGCTATTTGAAGAGGAAACAAACCACAAAGACAGAACTTAGAACTACTTTATTTTTTCAAGTTTCAAGGAGCTAGCACAAACCGTGTTTGATTTAGACTTAAAAAACACATCTATCTGTATAGGAGGAAATAGAGTGAAACCTAAAAATTCAAACTGTTACTGGTAATGAACGCTTCATCCTAGAAGAGTGAAAATTGGGCAGCTATGTGGACTTAGTGAACTGATCATTA